>NC_051125.1:12262428-12281749 GCF_014839805.1 Manduca sexta | reverse complement strand
TTTATTTCAAAGTTTAGGACTGCCGCGCTATTGGTTTCGAATCCCGGATCTTGCAAAGGGATATATTTTCTTCTCAGCATCAGCTCGGTTACTGTAGAATTAGTGCTCGATACGGCGAGAGGCCCATTTTATAATGGGACGGAATACAGATGGCAAAAACGAGTGCCAGTTGCGTCTCGCCTACTATTTTAGGAAAAAGGCGCTCATGGGTGTATGTGTTCTAAGTTTATTCATGAGGCGGTTTCTTGGTCTAGTGATGGCATGTAGACTGGATTGGGAGGTCCTAGGTTCGAATTCTAAGTCGGGCAACATTTTATATTATTTTTTATAACACGATTTACTTGACAGTTGACACTGAATGTTCGTTCGTAAAAATCAAATTTATTATGTAAGTTTGAAAAAATGTGTCAAAAAATCATGTCACTCAGACTTCTTATTTTATTATTTTGTTATAATATGGTATACATACAAACAGACACACAGATATGCATACTTCACAAAATATTGTCTTTTTTATTAGTAGGCCTCCCATATTCGTGGAAGGTTGTAGTTGTGGAAATGATAAATGGAAGAAAAGGATAAGTGGAAATGATATACTTATCACTTACTTTTTGATGAGTTTACAAAATTTCATAAAATTTAACAACATTTTACAAACAATTCAATAATGTCATAAATAGTAATACCTATGATAGACTTGTTACTTACAATCGTACTAATTAACAAATTACAGCAATAATTGTGTGAATTTCTGACATACTGAATGATAGTCGAAAGGCGGAAGGAATATTTTCGTGGTTCGCGTGTGAGAATTGCTTATCTGTAATTATCGCAAGACGTTAAATGTTGTGATAGATTTACGAGCGTATTGTGCAATATTACTTTTAATTGTTTGTTCGTGTTTAATCTGATGAATTCTGGTCATTGACAGGTCAGTGGTTTGATTCTCAGGTTAATCTTTGTACATACGCAAGTAATGAAAATTTAGAGATGTTATTTATATTTAGACTATTATTTCAAGTGAAAAACATTTACAGAAAGTAGGTAGTACGGACTACATTATTCAGGACATACGTTTCTTCAAGTGCAGAACCGTAAGCAAAAGTAAATTTTACTTCTTAATCTTAATAATATTACAAATGCAAAAGATTGTGAAAATGTTGAAATGTTTGTAAAAGCAAAACAAGAAAGAGCTGAATGGATTTGGATGAAATTTGGAACATGAATAGAACACGTCCTGGTTTAACAGGTTTATCCCGGTAATTTACTCCCATGAGAAATAATGAAGAACTTAATATGATTTTTTAATGATACTTAGATGATACTGACATCCTAGTGTTTTAGGAACTTTTGTTACGCAAAGATAATGCACACAAGCGAAGCCTCGAGCATACCTAGCGTTAAATATAATGAACATTGCGCAACGAATTCTAGTCACACAATATTAATGGAATTCCAGAAGTCTGGAAACATTAAATTTTTTAGGCCATCAATGGCGAAGAATCCATATAACTAGATTCCCGTCGGCTTCCCTTTCGTAATGTAAAATCTAATCATCATTAGAATGATTCGCAAAGTGTATGTATACATATTATATGTTGTATCAGGTTCCTTTTCGGAAAACTTCACCTTTCGAAATGGTAGGCCATGATTGGAAAAAATAAATGATTTAACTCTACAGGAATTTCCACCACAAAGATAGACTCGCCACATTTAGCATTTATACATATTATAATATGTTGTATCAGGTTCCTGTTCGGAAAACTTCTTTTGCCACTGTAGGCCATGATTGGCAAAAATAAATGACTTATTTCCACAGGATTGGAATTTCTAGTACAGATAGATTCGCTACTACATTTACAGTAAAATGACGTATCCACCTCACGTCTGTCGTGTTCTCGCACCTCGGTCTACCAATAAGAGAATACGAGCAAGGCAGTATGATATTTAAAACAATACACCACACTTTACACACACTACTTATCTACACACAGACGCTATACCTACACTTTATAGCTTAACCCATTATGGGATAGGTGGCAAGCCATCAATAATATATGTACTACGTAATAGATTTGGCGTTCTGAACATGCACTGTGTTAAACTGATTTGAACTAATATATATTCAAACTGACTTTAGTATAGTCAGTATTTACAGCTTGTGATTGTGTAAGGAGTGGCGCTCATGATATAAGAACCCGAGTCTAAGAGTGTAAACTTTGAATTTAATAAAAAATATTAGTCGAATAAGTAAAATTATTTGTTGTTCAAGTTAATAAATACAGTGAAGTTTTGGTTGCCATTTTAGTTCAGATTTTGAACAAATAGTTTATATGGACGTTCGTGTCTATAGAATATACATATGTCAATGGGGCAAGCCTATCGACATATCGGACAATAACGATATGTATCTACCATTATTAACGCAACAATATGAGTATTGCGTTTTTAATTTTAAAAATAATGTATTTAGCTAAATAATAATCGAATGGCGAACTCTACAGTGTACAGTTCAGATCGTTACTAAACCAATAATGCGAGATCGGTCTATTACTTATACATTTTAGTACTGACGAAATACTTCAAAATCAACGCCATAAAACAACCTTCCGACACTTTTCTTTATCGCTTTCATCAAAGGGATTACGATTAAGAAAAACATTGCAAAAAATCGCTTTTACCATCAACTACACAATTATTACAATGTCTACTCTAAACTGTCCAGGTAAGGTGTAATATCGAATGGGGAGAGGTAATGCCACCGCAACTTCTCTGTCTGTCACAGCATTATACTATGAAAAGTGGTGACGTGCGGTCGTTGGTAGCAAGTTGCTTTATTGTGTTTGTGATGTTTGTTCGAGTTTGGAAAATTCAAGGTATTTTAATAACTAAATATATTTAATTTTAAAGTGTTTATGAAATAATTTATATTATCAGAAGAGAATAAATTAGTATCTTAAATTTTTAAAAGCAAAGTAAGCAAATTTCATTCAGTGTTACGATGCGAATTTATTTATTAATATTGCAATGGTTTTAAATGTTGCTTTAATTACCTTTTTTCTAGAAATGAACCATATAAATATAAATAATATATATCCTTAAGTAATAAATTCGTAAAATAATATTGCATTTAAAAATTTTCAGTATGAAATTTAAGTAGATATACTAAATAGTTGGATATCTGTCATAGACTTTGTTTTTAAGGCCCAAATTTCGAGATTGGAAGACAATTAAAGTGTTCTTATTACTAATTATATTTGTTTCTGAGATGCTATCGCCCAAGAGATATTATATTAATTTGAATTATATTTGATGTTATATGAAACACATAAAATATTTATCTGTTTGGATAAAGAGTCTGATGCTATATGTCGATACCAGACCCTATAAGGACCTCAGTGTAAAAACGACATGACAAATTTAATAACAAATATGAAAGCTAAGTTGGGCTAAAGTTATTTCTTAAAAACGATGTTAAAATTTGTCACGAAAATGATAGGTTTACTCAAATTATATCTACAACATTATTTCTTGTTCCGATCTATGTGAATTATGTAACGAAATCTATAGATATTATAAAACGAATTCCCCTTTTCTGTCTGTCTGTATGTTATCGATTTTCTCAAAATCTACAGAACGGTTCTTTATGAAATTTGGTATGGAGATAGTTTAAAACCTTGGTAAGGTTAAATGCTATTTTCTATCCCGGGAAAATATTTAGCAGGACTTTTATCCCGGAAAACTCTTTCACGCTGGCTAAGCCGCGAGCAGAAGTTAGTAACAAAAAATTTACACCATATTTCATAAATTTTATGTAAATATTACCAAACAAGCGAAGTTTTGAATAAACTCCATTAACGATTCGTTGACTAGACGAGCTAATAGCTCGCATGATGATACGACGACTATTAACTGTAGGAACACCATCCGAATTTTAAATATTAAAGCATTGCATTGCACCGCGCTGCGTTCGTCACTCTGATATTCAGATGTACTGTCAGACAACTGTATCTGCTGGTGGTAGGATATATTATCTATCTACCTGGATAGCGAACACCGTATACGGTGTAGAAACCCGCCATAGTGGTCCATGTAAGTGTGCCTCTATGGCGGGACTAAGGTGTTGGTCGCCAAAAAAATTTATATTATAGTATAAACCTGCAATAAAATTCTAAAAATAATCATTAAATATATCTAAAACGGACCTATCCAGCCAAGTTCGCGTACGATGTTCGAGTGTTTAGTAACTGTTGTGTTTCGGTTTGAAGGACATTCTAGCCAGTGTAACTACTGGACATAATAAGATAAGTCTCTTACAATGATATATCGCATTCTACTGGTGGTAGATCTCTCATATTATGTGAGAGTTCGCCTGGGTACCACCGCCATGTCTATTCCTGCCGCCAGGTAGCAGTGTGTAGTCACTATTGTATTCAGGTATGAAAAAGATTGTAGCCAGTATAACTAATGGACATGATAACACTTAACATCTCATGTCTTAGAATGGCTAGCCTAGTGGAATACCAAACATTACTTTGTAATTCAAGGTGTTGGGTGTTTCTTCTGTTTAAGGGAGGTCGTATCGCTTACCCCCGGGCAAACGGCAAGCTCGTTTCATTCAAAGCAAAAAAACTATATACCTACAACCGGTGGTTACAATGTATTTCAAATAAAACGGTCTAAGAGATAAATGTTCTGATCCCACGATTTTACATCCCGCAACTTACGCGACACAAAGCCCCATAACTCATAGCTGTTTCTATCACAAAACGTGTGTAAAATGTATATAAATAGTCGTTTGCATAGTGTGGAGAGGATTTGCGGTTATTCTGAGTACAGTAGGGTAGTAAACCAAATCATATTGTATTTTTTTCTCTATATCATATACTGTAGTTTATACGTTCTGATTTTGAAAAAAGCTATACCATTCTCTATTTCAGTTTATACCTTCCTATTTTGAAAAGCTACACCAGTTTCTTGACAGTTCTTCTCTAGTGAAAACTGCTTTCCGAATTGGTGGTAGAAGTAATATTGACCGAACCTAAATAATGAACATTTTACAGTTTCAAATAAATTATTTAATTTCAGTAAGCCACGGAAGTAGCTAAAAATATTCAAAACTTCAAAATGCACATTACCTTAACATATTTTTTCTCTATCTAAAATTAGCTAAACCCTTTAGAGTATTTTTAAGTGAAGATAAAATTATTGTTGATAAGGACACACAAAAGGCGATTTGAAATTTTGAATTTGTTCATTTTGACTGTACAAGTGGATTTTCTCACTGAGGCTCTTTTATTGGCCATTATATTTACTGCAACTGACCGATGAGACGAGTATGAAGGTGTTTCTAGTATCTATCTCTCAACATTATGGCAGGGAACATACAGGCGGAAAGACGATGTCTGGTTGCATCTCTGCCTGCCCTTTCAGCAATAAAGGCTATATATGTTTGTTTTGTTTGCTCTGTTTATGCTATTGTTTGCGGCATGTTATGGCGACATGTCTCATCATTAAACAAAAAAATATTTGAAAACTAACCTTATGATAAGTTACCTATGCTGTTGCTTTCTTATATAAAAGTATTGCTCTCTACTTCTTAGACTCTATTAAAATAACCTTTATTGCCACTGTATAATAATAATAATAATATCAGCCCTGTATTATATACTTGCCCACTGCTGAGCACGGGCCTCCTCTACTACTGAGAGGGATTAGGCCTTAGTCCACCACGCTGACCTAGTGCGGATTGGTAGACTTCACACACCCTCGAAATTCCTATAGAGAACTTCTCAGGTATGCAGGTTTCCTCACGATGTTTTCCTTCACCGTTAAAGCAAGCGATAATTCACAAAGAATACACACTTAATTTATTAGAAAAGTCAGAGGTGTGTGCCCTTGGGATTTGAACCTGCGGACATTCGTCTCGGCAGACCGTTCCACAACCAACTAGGCTATCGCCGCTTATTGCCACTGTGTAAGCTACTATTTCTTTTTTAATTAATTTCCTGTAATTTAAGCACAGACCTAATCAAATTCAGTGTCCTAAAATGGCATTGATCGTGCATTTTCCTTTCAAACCGTTGACTCTCAAGCACCGGATAACTTTCAATCATTAGGTACTTGTCTCACTGCCGACTATGAGTGAACTGACTGAGTGACTTGACAGTGATGAACTATCGTCTAGTTTCGCTCAAGAAACGTAAATGAATGTAAATGTTGTATGAATAAAAGATACGTACTATATATTAATAGTTAATCGCTGACTATAATATAATAGTATCAGCCTTGTATTATATACTGTCCCACTGCTAGGCTCGAGCCTCCTTTACTACATAGGGAAAAGGATTTAGTCCAACACGCTAGCCTAGTGCGGATTGACAGACTTCGCATACACTCAAAATTCTTATAAAGAACTTCTCAGCTATGCAGGTTTCCTCATGATGTTTTCTTTCGTCTTTAAACCAAGCGATGATTCACAAATACATATCTTAGAAAAGTCAGAAGTGCCTTTGAGTTTTGAAACTGTGGACATTCGTCTAGGTAGTCCGTTCTACTCGTAATTAGGTAACCGCAGTTTACATTTTTAGCCGCCGTGAACTCTCTCCACTAGTTAGTCGACACAAGAGTTTATAAAAATAATACGCGCTTAGCGACGCTAACTTGGTTTACCTCGTACAAGTCTTCGTCCCACTCGTACACTCGCTATAGTCCAAAGACAAAAACATCGAAACTATGCTGCAGCAAGGATAATAATTGTGTTATATTTTTCTCTTTTTTATTGCACACTAGCTGACCCGACAGACGTTATCCCGTCTTAACTATGAATTTGCAGCGCGCATTCTGTCAATCGCTGACAGTTATTTCAAACAATTGACAGTTATATAATTTTAATATTTTCCTTAAGTTTTCTTAAATTTTATAATTTTCCGTCCAATTTTTGGATTTTTTTCTATCATAAGAACCTTCTCCTGACAATAACAAACACAACAAAAGAAATATTAGTGAAATCGGTCCAGTCGTTCACGCGTGATGGCGTGACCAAGGGAAATAGGGATTCATTTTTATATATATAGATATCGTTTACTGTCCCAATATCTTTATTTCTTATACATTAATTTCTCGATGCTCGCTACCTCGTTTCAAGTTTTTTAGCTCTTATCGCTTCTCGTTCATCGTCGGTGGTGGGACAAGTGCTTTAAACGGAGACAGTATCTCTGTTCCATATCGTTGTGGCTCGTTGGCGCCATTAATTGAAAGATTTCTATATTTTTACATATTCGCATTTACATAAGTTATATGTAGTTTTAATGTGTTAATTAATATTATTAATATCTCAACTAATTGGTATGGCTTCCTGTTGAATATCATTATTACAGTTATCAAGATGCAGTTACTGATAACTTATGTTTATGCAAATGTTTATTGCAATAAAATCACTTCGCGATTATTTCTTTCATTTTTATTACCGACGTTTCGAAGGCTTTGTATGCTGCATAGTAGCAGACTGAGATCTTGGTTGTTTGAAAATTTAACATTTATTACCGATATTTCGATGCTTTTGTACACTGCATAGTAGCAGACTGAGATCTTGGTTGTTTGAAAAGTTAATATTATAATAACAAATTTTATTTTACAATAATATATTAGTTTAAAGTTATCCTTAATAGGTACTCAACCGGTCGGCGATACGAGCATACGTGAGTAAAACCGTGTTGCTGTCGACTAATTTACTATGTCCCGCGTAAGCTTTAATAATATTATACTTAATTGTTTCTTTTTTTATTTATTCACGTTAGGATAAAATTACAATATAACGACGTTAATTGTATTAAATATTGTAATCTCCGCCTTTTGCCTCTGACTTTTCTAAAAATCATGTGTGTATTCTTTGTGAATTTATCGTTCGCTTTAACGGTGAAGGAAAACATCGTGAGGAAACCTGCACATCTGAGAAGTTCTCTATAGGAATATCGAAGGTGTGTGTAGTCTACCAATCCGCACTAAGCCAGCGTGGTGGACTAAGGCCTAATCTCTCTCAGTAGTAGAGGAGGCCCGTGCTCAGCAGTGGACAAGTATATAATACAGGGCTGATATTATTATTATTATTATTAATCTCCGTATTTATCCCCTTAGGGGTAGAAAAGGGTTCTAACTACTCACATTTCGCCTTGTATGATCCGTTTCATGATCTGTTGTCATGAGATAGCGGGAGAGCTCATCGTCATATTAGGCACAATTTCACACATTCCGGCCTGATTCTGAGAAGAAAAACCCAATATCAAATTCACGACTCGTGATTCAAACCCTGGACCTCAGAGCGGTGTGGTGCCATGCAATACAGCTACAGCATCAAAGTAGTGTTAATTCTTGTATTATTTTAAAGGACGGAGAATATTAATAACCATCAGTTGTCATTTGGCACTTCCTCGTTTCCTAGGTTATATTGTATTTTTTTTTTGTAAATGTTAAGTCTTGTTTTATTTAAGACTAGCTTCCGCCCGCAGCTTCGCCCGCGAGGATTTCGGATTTCAAAAATGGAGCCGGTCGCGAAAGTTCGGGTATGTTCGTTTTACGAAGCTACTCGCTAGGTGATTTGCTAGCCTCTAGGTGCCAAGCAAGCCGCCTGCCTGTGCGTTCGCGACCTTATATATATACAAAAATAATCCTTATAGCATGATACAGTATTCACAAATGATGGCTTATTATTAGCGTATTTCATGTATAACTTTGGCGTTTCTATACCGATTTTTATGATTCTTTTTTATGGAATATTTAATAATATTAACTTTTTTAATTAGGGATGACTGAGAGTGTTATAAACGTAAGAGTAGACAAATATAATGAGAAAGCTTCGAACTGCTAAGCTATCGGGAGTTACACGTGTTATTGTGAGTCAACCATAAAAGATAGACATATGCTATCGTGGGATAATTTTTACATCATTTTAAGGAGAACATTTCCGTCATACATGATTTCTGTGTAGCTTTAACCATTAAGGTTGCACACGTGACGGAAGCTTAAAAAATGGAGTAACTTCTCCCGTTTTCCCAACATTTTCCTTCACTGCTCTGCTCCTATTAATTGTAGCGTGATGAAAAGTATACTACAACCAGCACAGGAGTATGACAAATAATTGTACCAAGTTTCATTAAAATCTGTCGAGTAGTTTTTGTTTCTATAACGGTTATACAGACAGACAGACAGACAAAAATTTTACTAATTGCATTTTTGGCATCAGTATCGATCCCTAATCACCCCCTGCTAGTTATTATTTTGGAAATATATTTCATGTACAGAATTGACCTCTCTACAGATTTATTATAAGTATAGATAGAAGAAGATAGAAGATAGTCAAGGATGTTGTTATGGTATAGTCAGCCGCAAAAATAGCTGAACAAATCAAAACTTCAAAACTCATTAGACATTAACTTCACTTGTTTTTGTTTTTTTTTTTAAAATGAAGTTAAAGTTTATTTTAATGAATTGTTAATCAGGACATAACACTTAAAGCAAATAAGTTTAACTTCTTTTGTGACTGACTACATTGTATGTTATTCAAATTTGAATTTAACCAAAGATTTCCATACGAGCACAGCTTCCAGCAAAAGGTAATAACTTAATAATAGCAAATTATCATCATGATTTATCTGTCATGTAACTTTGTATGTCACCATTCAACCTGTTTCATGAACCATAGAGTTCATAATAAAATGTCGTACCACTTTCTAAGGACCACAATGTACTTTATCAGATTCATGTTATAAACTTTCTATATTACGATTTAATATTGTACTAGGCAAGTCACGACATTGATCTAGATTGTTCTGCGTTTCACTCCTTGTTAACCTGGTCTAGGTTGGATTTATTGCATAAAGGTTTAAAGACTGACGCACACTTATCACTAACGACTCTTAAGACCGTTTAGTAACCAGTCTCACCTTTGAGTAGCATCTTGAGTAGTCATTTAAGTAATTATTTATTAAACAAAGCTTGAGTTGTAATGTGCTTGTCAGTTGAGTTCGCGTAGTTCTCAACTCTCAAATCCCTTACTCGCTGATTTAAGATACCATTTGGAGGAGCCGTGTTAATTAATTAGTGATTTTAAGATGCTGCTTCTAACTTTAAAACGTCTTAGCAGATAATGTACAGCCCGAATATAAGTTGCATCAATTATTTCGGCCTTAATTAGAATTCGACTGAGCTCTTGTTACGGTACATTGTTGCATAGTATCGTAATGAATGGACGTGCTATTATATGCAAGAAATATTTATCTCCATAAGGTGATTCAAAATAAAAGTAAAGTCGTTTCCGTAGTTTAATTGCAATTAGGTTTAATTGATTAAACCTATGTTTAAGGAAGACAATCTGGTCTTAATGTAATTTAGTGCTTAAGTACTGTTATTAATGGATGTGTTCCGGGCTATTCTTTTTATTAAATAATAAAAGTGGCAAACATTACAAACTTCATAAAACTTGTAATTGTTCCATGTTTATATCATCAGTGTCCCTCTCAGTAGTAGAGGAGGCCCGTGCTCAGCAGTGGGCAAGTATATAATACAGGGCTGATATTATTATTATCATATCATCACGGAAAACTGACTCCAATGTACCTGAAGGTAAGTATGGTATGGATGGGGTCCAGATCGAATCTTCGGGTCGACTGACGAGAAATGATTCCATCTCAGCCGACACAATTATGCCGGCCTGTTTGAACCTGAATTAATACAGGCTGATGCTGGTACGTGACTTACGTGGGCTACTATGCCAAGAGCCTTGTATACGGTGGTGACTATCCGAGCAGTACTAAAATGTATCCCATCACTAGCAACAATTGCGTTTATCAGAAACAAATTTCCAAAAAAAACACATCTAAATTCTATGATATCCGAGCAGTTATAAAATTTATCCCGTCACCAACAAGAATTTCATTTATAAGGAACAAATTAAAATCCAAAACGCCACATCTAAATTCTATGATATCCGAGCAGTTAAAAATTTTATCCCATCACCAACAAGAATTGCGTTTATAAGGAACAAATTAAAATCAAAAAAACCACATCTAAATTCTATGATATCCGAGCAGTTATAAAATTTATTCCATCACCAACAAGAATTGCATATATCGGGAACAAATAAAAATCCAAAAAAACACATCTAAATTCTATGATAAAAAATAGTTCGAAGAAGCAAGGCATATGTAAACCGTGTCAGCTTGACATTGCAGTCATTACTCGCTCAGATGTTATCGAAGCACTGGCTCAGAAAGCTCCCGTGTTTAATACTAATTATTGTATAATAACTGTTTGTGTGGTTAAAAATATTGTTTGAGAGAATATAGATCTCCGTATCCCTGTGGAAAAAGATTGGAAATAATGAGAGGAAGGATATGGACAAATAATGTTAGCATTACGTTTAACGACATGGTAAGGGCGAATATTTAGATAACTTTGATTATTCGTCCGAAAAATAATCTCGATGATATCTATATTTCACTCGGAAACCATTAGATATTTGAATAACCATACTTTGTGATAATATAAACATTGCTAATTAATGTTATCTATCTGTCATAGTATATAATTTTTTGTCTCGCTTCTTCTGACGCTAAATATCATTAGACATAGCAAGACAAAACTATCCCTGAAGCATACAATGTTAATTAATAAGTAACATTGTATGCTATTAGATAAATTCTGTTCACTATCTAATCTATAAAAGGAAGGATATTTCCTCTGGCGTCCATCCTATTTAAAGGCGGTGAATGTCTTTTAACGAGGTATGTCAGAAATCGAAACAAGCTATCAAGTACGGAAGCTTGAGCATACAAATCTAGATAATCTAGTGATAATGATATCAGCCCTGAATTATTTACTGTCCCACTGCTGAGCATAGGCTTCCTCTACTGCTGAAAGGGTTTAGGCCTTAGTCCACCACGCTGGCCTAGTGCGGGCTGGTAGACTTCACATACCTTCGAAATCGTTATGGAGACCTCAGATATATAAGTTTACTCACGATGTTTTCCTACACCGTTAAAGCAAGATAATCTAGTGCTCAGTAGCAACTAGCCTTGCGTGGTACTAATTGGTTCAAGTTCCTCTACATTACCATAAATCTTTAATGAAGCAGAAAATCCAGCTCGATGTTCCCAGGCACAATGGCTTTTCTTATAAAATAATTTACATAGTTCAACGGTAGTGTGAGAAATGTTATCGCTTTCCTTGTTTATCATACAAGCTTTTCATTAATACGCGCACCTGTCGATAACTTCAGTCATCAATCTTGCCTCTAACCGTACTTCATGTTCAATAGCTAATAACATGTTTGATTACATACTTAATACTGATGACAGATAACGCATAGTTGAAATCGCTGGTTCTAGAAGCATGAAATTATTAAATTTTTCGAGTTTTATAATAAAACTAGCTGTGCCCGCGACTTCGCCTGTGTAGAAATCAGTGTGTTACTAAGTTTTTCCCACGTAAATACCGAAACACAAGATATTTGTCAACTACGCGACCTCTTCAACAGTAATCGTTATATTTTAGCCAATTTACATAAAACCGTAATGTAATATTAACCTAAATCTTCCTCAAGAATTGTACTATATTTTAGTAATAATAGTACAAAAATCCGTTCAGTAGATTTTGAGAAAATCAATCAGAACACAGCTTTTGAGGACTTTATTTTAGAATATGTATAGATGTAATTAAATAAATTTGGTTATAGAATTAGGATTTTAACTTCAACACAGTTTTATCTACAACTACCATCTTCACATGCAAATGGCAATTAAACAAACCACGATTAAGGCGATCAGATTCTCGTTAAATCTCGTTATAGTTTTTGTACCATTTTCTCGTACTTTCACATTGAGGGCAGAACGCGCACGACTTCCTGCAAATTTGGGTTGGCATAATTGTAACAAATGTAGCTTTTACTGCATATGGAATTGTTTTGGTCTTGTTGCGGTTTATTTATGGCTCATCATAGCTATTTGTTTGATTCTCAGTAGCAATGATGGGGATTCTGAACTAATACTCAGTACACATGCACTAAATTTTGATGCGATAAAGTCCTGGTGAAGTATTTGCTTGAGTTGGATAAACTGACATGTAAGCGTACACTGTCTTAAAATTAATATGGCTCAGAAACGAGATATGAGATGTCTCATAGAAAATTAACATGACTATTTGCTGATGTGTTATATATAAATAATGATATGGGGCAGAAACTAGGCAGGTATTTATGTCTCATAGAAAATTAAAGACTGCTGCTACGTTACGCGTGGTCAATAAAATGATCGAGCAGTTTAATTACAGTATCACAGGTGCCTGCCTGAGAACTGATAAGCTATCAAAGGTTTTATGGTTGTCATACCAATCTTTGAGGAGGATGGGTATTTCTTGAGCTCCCGGCAATTCTTAAGATACGGTAATATTGCTGATTATAACCATTCCGATTTTATATACCACTGTGTAAACTTGATATCATTAAAATTTTAAGCCAGCCTCTTTAACTTCAGTGCTACTTAAAAGATTTATTTCAGAAATGCTTCAATCTCCTAGACATAGTCATATCTAAGCAGAAAGAATTCGCTATATTTAGATATTAATATGACACACCTCATAAACTTTACAAAATGACAAAGAGCAAAAAAATATTAATAGAAATAATTTAATTTTTATTGCAGCCATTGTAATTTTCATACTTACCACGTAATAAAATTATAGTAATTTTGAAAACATCTGTCGTTTCAAATGTAACTCTATTATAAAGTAGTAAAGTTCACACTCATCTTGACAATGCAAATCATTTGCCATGTCGGCAGACGCCATAAACACTTTATTTCGTACTCAATTACATTTCCCACGATTTGAGATGAAATGATGGAAAGTGTAGAACAAATGTTTTACAGAGAAACTGTTCAGTTGTTTTAACCGCTGAGATTACTTATTCTGTATGGTCTTTTGTTGTTGGAGTTAAGGCCGGCACAGACGCTGCAAGTAGAACATTAAGGATGCTATGAAAGTTGTATCAGCAACATCACAAATGTCTACTTATTGCATTTAATCCACGACCGGTAGCTAGCAAATTAATCACAACAACGATCAGTACCAATGTGTGTAGACAAAATATTGAGACATACAGTCGTTTTTCGAAACGTGTGGCTGCTGGATTTTACAGCGTATGCATGGTGCTTAATTTTCGAAATCTTAAAGTCAATCATGACATCAGCTAAGACTGAGTATTGCCTAAAGAATACGCAGATTCGTAGGAGCGTCAATTAAAAAAAAAGAATAATAAGACATCGACGTAAATATTTCCCAGTTTCTCTTTTCACGTGTCTATCATTTAGACTACTTTTTGATAAGTATATCCGTGTGAGACCGGTATCTATATAGAGATATGTAAATGTCTAGATTTTTGTCTAATGTCGTGAGATTGTGGTCTTTCATATGTGAAGAATTTTGCGAATTTCTAAAAATAATGTATATTTTTTGTCATTTACGCACGATTTAGATGTTTTTGAAGATTGTGCGAATAAAAAGGTTTTTTTGTTCCGTTTATAATTTTTTGGAATATAGCTTTACTACTTTACAATATAATGTAACATTCACATTGAAAGCTTCTATAGCGAGCATAAGTCGCTTAACAAAGCACCAGAAGTAGATTATTTATACTCGTATACGGTCTAAATTTTCTGGTGAGATATCGATTATTAGCATTGGTAAAATACAATTTGGCCTCTCTCTGCTTAACCATTTGGGGATAAAACCGTGTAAATAAATTTATAGCTCTATAGTCTCATTCCATTACTGTCTCATTTTGCCGACGAAGACAATTTCTACGAAGCGAGATGAAGTTATTGCCAACATAAACACAACTTTCAACAGCGTTAAAATTAATACGTAAAAGAAAATATATTTTGTTTGAAAAGTTTTTAATCTGACATTGCCAATTACCGTTAAATGAGTAAAACCACAATAAATGACAACAGTTAAGAATTTCTTGTGTTAAGTAAGTAGAATACTGCGACCACTTTCCCTTTGGAAGTGGATATTGACTAAATTGGTTGTTAATCTTAAAAACTACACTGAATTTACGAGTACGATATAAGTAGCTTTCTATTGAAAACGGGCCGGCATAATTCTATCAACTGGCAAGAGATGTTCAGCTCTCGTCAGTGATCACTCTACCTGAACCTTACTCCATTATCATGAGTTGCAGAGGGGTCAATTTGCATGTAAAAAAATCTTGCCATTCAAGAATAGCCCCTAATGCAATGTATTGTGTTCTCATCTAAAAGTCACACGTTTTTAGACGGCTGATCACTCGTTTTAAAAACAATTAAAATCCTCAGTAAACGATATACAGACGAAAATTGTGTACAATATTATATGCACTAAAAGGTGCACAGAGCTCGAGTTCCGGCGTGTATAAATACTCAAACGGATTAAATGTCGGGTAATACGAGTCCAGACGATAAAGATAAACTAGTTTTCCAAACAAAAACAGAAATTATTTTGGTCATATTTTTTACAAACGCCAGGCACGATTATTCAAATTCTGTAAGACAGAAATGTCATGTATCTAGCGATCAATCGAGTGATAAAAACAGGATATTCAAATCTGTTCTTTTTTTTTAAGAGAAATGGCTCTAGTTTCACTAAAACAGTTTAAATCTTTGACGCGTGCGCTAAGAGAAACATTACCTTCTATGTGATAACTCATGACATACTGATTAAAATCTCTGGAGTAAAAACATTGCCGCAATCCCTGATAACGTTTTCAACCGCTTCTTTTAAAATTATTTAGTTAACTATTAGATCATCTAGAAGGTGACATCGTATAAAAAATCATCAATTATATAGCCTGACCAGTAAAGTAAAATACTTCTTTAGGTGCGTTACTTTTGCTTGTTCGTCATCTTAATGTTGTCAGTGCATGAAATTAGTTCTATCTATAATTGACAGCACGGTGAGTTTTTTATTATCTTGGTCAGGCTATAATATTCTTAGTTAACATGAATATTATCTACTACACACCATGGATGATTTTGATGTATAAGCCGCATTATATTCAAATATTTGGAATCTACTCAACATGTACAAATACTTATAAATCTTTCAAACAAAAATAAGTATTTTTTTTTTCAAATAACTCGAAAGCAACTGTTACGCGGACGCGACCGTTACAAATAAGAGGTCAATATAATCAAAACCGTACCGAACGAATAAAATTGAAATAAAATGAAAGAGATAATAAATGTCATAAACTACCCGAACAGCAAATACAATCACAAAATCGAAAGTATTGACCATATCATTACAAAATAAAACTACATTTGGCCAAATCATAACCTATGACATAATAACAGAGCCTAATCTTGCATAACAAAATGAAAGTATGAAAAACATTCGCAAGTTGACGAAAGTGTGTGATCATGTTTTTTTTTATTTCCAGTGTCCATACATCACCGGAGGTCGATAAAGAACGTAGAACTAATTGAAGAGGCATTCGGCGTTTGCGGAGTTTTAACGAAACCAGTATTTGAAGATACCGTGTAATTGAAAACAATAACCTATAAAGAAGTTGAGATTTCGTTTGAAAAAAAGGAAAGTTTAAAATCTGAAAAATAATTATTTTATAGAAGTCCATTTCGAAATTAAGAAATTATAACTGATTTAGATGAAATAAGATTAGACAGAAAAAAAAACATTGGACTACCATAATAGATTGCTACGAGTAACAAAACGAGGAAGATTTGCAAACAAGGTATACCTAACACAAAAGAACAAATCATACAGATTACATAACTCCATCGCACAAGACACTACCATAAAAAGATCTAATTGAAAGTAACGAACAAAGAAACTCCTCACTATATTAAAAGTCATCGCAATTGAAACAATGGTAATGATTTACAAAAGGAAATCAAATCACGTAGTATAGACAAAGATGCAAATATATTTGCTGAGCGAGAAATTTCCGAGAAAGTCCACCAAGTTCGAGTAAGGCATTGCACGAATCCGACCTGACAGAGGTTAAAATTTCGACTGTATTAAGATAATTGTGGAGTTCTTTAGCGGGAACAATTGGAGTGCGTGATTATAGCTTCGGAGGCTGCGGTAAACGAGATGTAATACTTGAAGACGTGCTTCGGACGAATGAAGGTAACAGGTGAGTTAATTTTGCTTTTTGAATTCACTGGGCAACATAAATTATTGGGAAGCAATAATTTTATATGATCAACTTTGGAACTATTATTTTGTCATACTTAGGGCGATTAAAAAGTTAGAACTTTCAAAGTCATGCCTTAACAAATGTTAAAATAATATTTTACCTTGGTTCCGAAAACTAGTTTCCTTCTAATATTGCAATTGGTAAACCTCGTTATTAGTCCATTGAAATGTTACATTTTTTAGGCCTTACCTTGCGTTTTTTAGAGGACGCAATTTTATTTTTTTGAAGTGTAGGGGGTCAGTCTAAAGCTAAAACCAAGTTTGTGGGGTCGCTACCCTTGTCCCACGCCATCTTGAAAATAGGGGTTGAAATGGTTTTACGATGTATCTCTTAAACTATTTATCTGACAAAAAAAATGTATAAACACTTTTTGTTGCAAATTAAATTCTCTACAACTTTGGTCTAGTAACTTTTGTCGTAGAACTATAAATAAAAAAGTTATAAGCGAAAATGTTAAGAAATTCAATGTTAAGCAATGTCCATTGCAACGTCATCAGAACGTGTGTTTATAAGGTTCATAATACTCTTTTTTGTACTCATTAATACCCAAATACCCAAGGGACCATTAGGGAACAAAAGAACATCTGCCTACTATTATTATTATTATTTCTAACCTCTCTTATTGTAAGAATAGCTGATAATATTGTGTTGAAGTTGTCCTAAGTAAGTTTTTCATTTCACTAAAGTTAAAATCGTGTCTAAAATCATTTGAAATCGTCTGCAGAATTAAAAACAGAATAAAATACATTCGCATGTACAGAAATATGTAGCACAACTAAAAGATATAAGTTGAACGACAACTTCAACACAATATTATCAGCTATTCTTACAATAAGAGAGGTTAGAAATAATAATAATAATAGCAGGCAGATGTTCTTTTGTTCCCTAATGATCCCTTGGGTATTTGGGTATTAATGAGTACAAAAGTATTATGAACCTTATAAACACATCGTTCTGATGACGTTGCAATGGACATTGCTTAACATTGACTTTCTTAACATTTTCGCTTATAACTTTTTATTCATAGTTTTACGACAAAAGTTACTAAACCAAAGTTGTAGAGAATTTAATTTGCAACAAAAATGTTTATAAATTTTTTGTCAGATAAATAGTTTAAGAGATACGTCAAAACCATTTCAACCCCTATTTTCAAGATGGCGGCCGGGACAAGGGTGGCGACCCCACAAACTTGGTTTTAGCTTTAGACTGACCCCCCCTACACTTCAAAAAAATAAAATTGCGTCCTCTAAAAAACGCAACCCCAAATGTAACTTTTCAATGGACTATATAGGCTTGAGAAAATTGTTAATTGATAGAAGAGTACTGAATAAATATAGCTATAAAATATGACAGCATAAAAGAAGTAAAAAACTTGCTTTACCGGGCTAATCACATCAGTCGTGTTGTCAATTGTGAGTGTTTCCAGTAGGAAAGACGATTATATTGAACGATGCATCATATCTCATTTTTTGTTGTATTTGAATTGCACTTAGTGGCGGAGCAAGTCGATAAATTTGCGATGTCCAAAAAAGGTATTATTGCATAAAATAATTAAGCTACAATAGTTCCACGAAATTCACAGACAGGTGATGCTTTAGGATACAAAAAGTAATGACAGACGCGTGCAACAAATTATTCTTAATATGTTAAATTACATATTACACTTTCTGTACTTATAAAAAAATTAATCTACACTAAGTATTTTTGGTATTAACATAATTGTCTATTAAATTCTATTATATAACGGTAAAAACCTGTCCTGCATGTATAGGAACGTTGGATTACAGATTAAAACTTTCGAAATATATTATTTACATTATTAGATATATCAACTTGTATGAGTTACATTAGCTTTCACGAAATACAAATGTGTAAATTAGACGCATTGTGATGTTCAAAGGTATACCACGTGTACATAAAAGATAGCGTCATAATCGTGTTATATGAATATATTATTCGTCAATATTTTCTTGATAGACTTCATTAAGCTTGCATTCAACGAGCTGGGGATATGGTATCAAATAAATTTTGTCTTAGATAAGCAACTTATGTGGTAAAATAGCAGCTCTTCCT
>NC_051125.1:12244080-12261928 GCF_014839805.1 Manduca sexta | reverse complement strand
AATGAATGATTTATCCAAACTTGTCCACAGCACACACACGTGTCAGTATAATGAAGAGGACGGGTCATGAGGGATGCTCCTTCGCGGGAGGCCCGTGATCCTGTACGGGCCCAGCGATAAGGACCCATTGGACCCCGCGAAGGTCGCCCCCCCTCCGCAGAACAAGTTGAAACTTGAATGGGTTTACGGCTACAGGTAAGGGATTTTGTTTATTTATTTATATAAGCGCCTTAGCATTAGGGCCACTGAGCAGCCAATGCCGGCATGATTGTAACGGTTATCATTGGCGAAGCAGTGATGGCTTAGTGAGACATGGAACGGTAAAGGTTACAGGTTCGATTGTTAGGCTACTTCTTTCATTTTAAACTTTAAAGTTAGGTTAGCATCTGTTGCTGTTAATTAGTATTTAATAGTGAATAAAAACATCACGAATTAACATATCTGAAACTTCAGAAGGTTATTAAAGGCATTAGAAATCTAACAAACTTCATTAGGACAGCGTAGTATACGAAATAACCTCGTATTAGGAAAGTTACGTACGTGGTATATCGATTTACAACTCTACATGATGTTACTCCCAAAGACGTGATGTCCATGAGTTAGCAATAAGCTCCTCCCGTTTTTAGCATGAAACAAATTATTATGTGAGGAGAATTATATACAGTCATTGCGTCGAACAAGTTACGATGCTATTAAAGAAATACTTGGAATTTTGTCATGCGGTGCACCGCGACATGTGTGTAGAAGTATATGTACAACTTATAATATATACTATCCTACCCAGCTTTGTATATACGTGAGAGTCTGTAGACCTTTTGATATTATTAAGAAATAGGTCGCTCCCAGCTTTACCTGCGTAAGAAATCTTTTCCACAACAGTCCCTAAATCACTAGCGATCCATGGCAATGGATTTGAATGAATTTAGCTTACACACGGATTGAAATAAGAACTACTTCATACTTCGGATTAGTGCCTTCACACAAACCCACGAGCAAAATAATATCAACTGCAAATGCCGTATAATGTAACAAGATAATCCATATTCATATTTACTGCATGTTTCAGTAGAGTGTTATGAACTATTTAAGTGAGCTATTACCTTATCGATTGAATGGGTAACCAAGGTCGGAGATAGTCGTGTACATTCCTGTTAATATTGTATGAGTATTGAGTACATTAGTAATGTATAGTACGCTTTCATGGTTGCATGACTCGTATGTGATGACAAAAGGCAAATTTAAATTGATCCTTACTACACTAAACTTTAGATTGATAACACAGGTCAACACGAATTTTGGCCGTGATTAGAGGGTATGGAATTTCGATACACTCATCGATTGTTAGAAAAATACATATTGCCTGAATGATGAATATAAAAGTTGCTTTTGTATCCAGGTGAACGGATGGTCAATATTTTAGAATATCGGTCTTTTAAAATTTTATTCATTGATCGTCGAAGAAATTATAATACGCTTTATCATCTTTTACTATCATATAAAATTACAAAATATTACAATCAAAGGTGTCTATACTGCAGTGGCTGAGGGTCCTTATAACCCGATGCCTACCGGCCTCCCTGCCTGCTTCCCTTACTTTATTTATATAAAATCGAATTATCATTCGAACAATTGGCAAACGGTATGTATACCTATTATTAGTACCTATATGTTATCAGGCTCCCGTTCGGAGAATTTCGCCCTTCGCCAACCCTATACTGCGACCTAACGAACACCTTTTAGGCTCAAAAGTATGTTGCACTTTAACAAATGCATCTACAAAGAACGGTTAACTTGGCCACACTAAGGTAGCTGGTGAATTATAAGTCTTAACACGTACCACTGCTTACCGTTTAGTGTTGATAAAGATCGCTTGAGGGATACAGTATTTATGGATTCAAGGTAGATAGCCATAGATGACCCCAGAATGTGCCTTATTTGAGGTTATATACCACGTGTATTTTACGATCGTATAATCTTAAATAAATAAGCAAACTCAATTTATAAAAAATATATGAATATAAAATGCAGTGTACTTACTGATGGTAGGTCTCTCATATGTGAAAGTTCGTCCGGGTAGGTACCAACGCAATGTCTATTTCTGCCGCCAAGCAATAGTGTGTAGTCACTGATGTGTTCCGGATTGAAGGACATTGTAGCCAGTGTAACTACTGGACATGAGACTTAACATATCATGTCTCATCTCTCGTCATATTTGTCACGGCCCTACACAGTTAAGTGTGTATACATGGTTGCCAATTCACATTGAGGCCTATAAGGGTTCGCAAACAGTTCCTAGCCTTCTGTCCTCTTCCCATCCTAACAGGTATCCTTATCCTTACCCCACACGTCCTTCCCAACTTTCCTCCAGGACCCTGAAGTCGCTAAGCCGAGGGCTTCCAGTATCCCATTCGCGGGTTTCTCCCGGTATTAACTGCGGGGTCCGGTGTTAACTCCGATACATAAAAAGAAATACCCTCAGGGGATAAAAGCATACGTATGCAATAAAAATGGGTTAATCTAACACGCGGAAGATCGCTCGCACGACGTGTAGTTATTGCAATTGGCAGTAAACTCAGCTGTACCGGCGATCTATTAAATATATAGCACTGGACATTGGACAATTGACCAATTGTGCGCGACGCCCACGCACATTAAATGAGTATTTTTCCCAAACAAGTAGTCATTTGTTTGGTCTAAACCATGCTATTTAATTAATCCGTCTTAGGCAGCGTACTTATACAGAGGTAAGATCTCTTGAAGAACGTTAAATAATGACAGATTCCAAATAAACGAAGCGAAATTTAAGTATGTCTAAATAGAAAAAAAAAAATATAAATCCTATACTAATACGCTATGACATGAAATTATCCCTTTGAAAACAAACGTGAAATTATGAAGTAAATTTAATAAGATTATCGTTGGTAAATACATATTTTAAGTAGATATAGGAAATTACAATTGAAATTGCCTTTACTTATTGAGCCTAAGATACACCCCTTTTGGGCAAAGGCCTTTTATAATCTCCCTGTTCCTACCAGTTCTTTCCATCATGACAATATATAGAGATGCTGCTTATTCCTCACATGATCTTCAATAGAACAGTCCTACAGCAATTTGGTACTCAAATAGATTTTTATGACATCCGTAGATAAAGAACGAGACGATGTATGCAGCAAGTCTTCAACACGACAATTTTACATTTAAGAATGACATCACGGTGCAACATACAAGGATCATAGATACATGTGCCCATCTATGCCGACAGAACAAACCCGATTTCAGTTAGCTGAACTGCTGAACGGTTGTGCATGAAGTAAACGCTACTTTTAATCTTCAATGTGCAATGTGGAACAGGCGGAATTTATTGCTGTATAGACAAATTGCAAACAAATCGTTCCTGTTTCTACCAAAATATTGCGAAATTCTCTTCACTCCCAAGAGGAAAGTGTCGCTCTCTCACCCATTTCGTTCTTTCAAGAGGCACTAGTAAGGCCCAGTGTATTATAAAAGTAAATTATTATTTCAAACAGGAATGCTATGCAATGAGGAAAAAGATGAACATAGTATGTATCCTTATATAACATTGCTAAAATTATATTTTCACCACATGGCCCAGTTGTTATTGAGTTTTATATTAAGTTATACAGGCGACCTCTAGACGTTCTTTCAAATGAATTGACCACACCCTAATGAAGGGCATATTGACCAACATAGCACCCGAGATAATTAACCTAAAAACATTAAATGGACAGCCTTGGGAAATTACATATGAAACTAATTTATTAACTTGCAATTTTAGCTGATCCCACTGTAATTGTGATAGCAAAAGGTGTGTTAATATGCATCTATTAATTAATGGATTAGTAATATCGATGGTTAGTAAGTAGTTAGTTAGCAAAGATAAAGATGCTTTTTTTTATTATAATGTATACGAATGGAATTTTGATAAAGGGTTGTAAGAGCAATAACTTCAACCGGTGTAGTTGCAGGAAAGCAATCTGGCTGCCATTATGTTGTAAAACTAATTGACATGCATCCAAAAATGTTGTATAATACACTTAAAATTGCTATTTACATTAAACTTTTTACTTTCTATCTGGTCTTATGGATCCAGTGTCACCTGTAGTCAAACTGTGTACATCTAGAAAGGCCGGCATAGTGCTGACAGCGGAGAGACGCTACGTTTCGTTACTTCTTTTTCAGTTTATAAAGTACACAGTATGTATTTTTAGTTGAAGCACCTATTTAAACACACGACAGTTCATAGTGGCAAGTAATTATTAAAAATGTACGCAAAAAAAAAGGAGAAGAGTACAAAACGCAAAAGAAACGTAAAAAGGCTTCCGATGTATGGGGGTGCCCTCGTTCTATTCACTTGTTTGACCTATCTTATCGGTAATGACATTTAAGTAAGACCCATTTTCCCTTCATACTTCAAACCTGGTTTAGGAAGGCAAAAAACTAAACTACCCATAACTCAACTACCACCAACAACCACCCACTCTAAAATTCCCAAAAAAAATATGGTCATATATTTTAGAAATATTCTACACCAGAATCGAACACTACATACCCTCTTTAAACAGGTCCCTCGACTAACTTCACGCTAGTCACTTTAAAAACACACCCACTCACCCACCTGCCTAGCGGAAAATTGCCCTTTGTAACGGCTGCATTACGAGTAGAGTTGCACCCAAGGTTGTTTTTTGTACGCCACGCTTGGCCGATAGAGCATTGCAGTAATTTACTCAGGTTCTTTCACTTTTAGACCAATCCCTCGTTACACTTATTATAAACTTTAATCAGATGGTTTGTTGCTAACCTAAAACAATTAGTTACCGGGCATATGAAATTCCGATTAGTGTAACAAAAACATACCCTTTTGCGAGGACATTGGACTCAAATTTAAGCGTACCTAATGTTATATCTGTTTCTATATATTTATAGTCAGAATACAAGCTCATATGGATATCATAAAAGGGTAAACAGATGTGCAACTAGTTTGCCGGACTGAGAATCGATCCTCAACTCCTTGTCTTAATACCTAACTAGATCTCTAATATACCAAATCAATCACATTTATAATATAAAAAACTTATTTACTTATGCCACTATCGCTCCAAATATTTTTTAAATACTGGACTAGCGATAACACAATCGATGAACTCTATTAACTAAACCCAGTTTAGCGGTCCAAATAGTACACATTGTATAGGGTTGCCAATTTTATAAAACTGTTTTTAAAATTCAACTATGGATATGTACTTTATCCACTTTAAAACCATAACATTGTGATATATTTTGATTTTAGAAGCAAATTTGAATACGTATTGTTGATTTTATAAGCAAAATATTTTAAAAGGAGTGACAACCCTATTTATAATAACGAATCTGGCACAAAATACTCACGCACATTCGTTATTTTAACAATGATTAAACTGTATTTAGAACACAATACCTCTAATAAGACTACCTAAATCTATCTCCTATAGAATCCTTTATGATGAGCAAATTGTTTCCAAGGTCACTGCGCCACGCTTCACCGAACATCTGGCACGGTGTCCGTCAAACCAAACTGAATACTGATCCACTGAACGGTTTTTTGCTCGAATGCAGATAGTTCCCACGGTTTTGTTGTGTAGTAACATCTTTTTATACTAAAGTTTTATAACTTATCAAGTGCGCTTTTCAAGATTTGCATCCTCTTTTATTGTTGTTGAGTATATGTATATGTTTAATGTTATTACGAGCAAGACATCTTCAAACCTGATGTAAATTATTAGGTAGCATTCTAAATGTAGATAAAACTTTATACGTTTAACGACACCGCCTTCCATGTGTAAAAGTGCAAGTTACTTTATTTAGTCGTTTAAAATTTTGTCTTGAATATTCCCTGTCCTCTGCAATTGCACCATCAAGATAAATATATAAATATACATATTTAAAATAAGATACTTAAGGACTAACCCTCTCTGATAGAAAAACGTTTCAAGGCAACCATGGTTGTAAAAGTTTATAAAAAGTAGATTTGAAAGTTCCCCTGCCTTTGCAACAACAAAATCATTGTTCTAGGGTAAAGACTGTCGAAGCAACCTGTACCTCCTGCCCACTGGTGAGATAGTGTACTTCGTGGCGGCGGTGGTGGTCCTGTTCAATGTAGAGGAACAATGCCAGAGACACTACACGGGCCACACGGACGACGTGAAGTGCCTCGCCGTGCACCCCAACAAGCTGATCATAGCTAGCGGCCAGTGTGCGGGACATGATCGGCTTGATGCCAGGGTAAGTTGTGCAATATTTTGTTCTAAATAATGGCCGTTTGGAGATTTTCAGGAATACTAAGTTGTTCATCTGACTTTCTGGTCAGAAAAGAAGTTGCATGATGCACGGCTAAGAGTGGTCCTGAAATAAGTTAAAACAGGTTTCAGAAATCAAAGGGCTGCGTTCATTAAAACATTTTCGGAGTCCCAACTCATCTCACTTTCCACACTGTGATAGAAACCCAAACGAAATCTATCACAGCACTGAACGAGCTTTACCGAATCCCTTCCTACAAAGAATACGGAGATCCTTTTAGTGAAACATGCAATGCAAAATTGTATTGAACGTCAATTGTAATCATTATATATCATACCAATAGAAAATGTTTTATCACCGTTGGTTTTCTCCGAAAACAAACACTGTATCATCAGATAACGAGACGTTGCGACTCGTGGGCCTGGAGTGTTTGATTATTGTGCTGTTATCAGTTAGCTCATCATTGCTTGCCAAGGTTAACGTAATGCATTGTTCTGCAAAATGACCTTCAATACGACAGTTCCTGCTTGATTTTGTCCATTAGTATATGTAACAGTAAATAATACGAATTAACTGGGAAAATAACTTCGAACTCTTTTAATGAGGCAGCAATTATAAATTAAATATAGAAGTGCAAAAGCAGGCGCGTAGTAAATTTATCTCACTTTCTCACTCTCACGTACGCCTTATGATGGCGGTGACGCCACAGCTTAGGACGTGTCATTTGATACGTAGCTTTTCTATATTCAAATAGTATAGTATTTTATTTGCAGTGCATTAAACCATTTGTGTGTCTATGCTAGATTTACGATAATTTCAATAAAAGTGCAACAAGTCACTTGTTCTGATTTCGTTCTACAACGATACTATGCTGTTTTAATATAAAGCGATTAAAATACAAATAGTTTTGTACAATTGAACAATTCCCTTGACGTACGAAGTAAAAGGTGACGTCACACAAGATTATTTTTCTAGAAAATTAAAAAGCAAGTTTCAGATTATCTTAATTATTATCGTTCCCCCAGCCCCACGTAAGAGTTTGGAACTCTGTCTCCCTGGCGACCTTGGCCGTGATCGGCGCGGGGCAGATGGAGCGCTCCGTCTCCTGCATCACGTTCTCCAGGGCTGATGGTGGAACACTCCTGGCTGCAGTAGACGATGGACCCGACCACACTATATCGGTGTGGGAATGGCAGAGACACGATAAGGGACATTGCTTGACTGAGACCAAAGTAAGGAGAACATTATACAGGGTGTTAGAAGAAGATAGAAAAAATGTTCCATGTTATTGGTGTATGATTTGCCTGCTTAAATTGGGCTTTGTATTTTAACAATATCTTGGTATTCATATTTAGAATGAAATAAATGGTCTTCTAACATGTATGACAACCTAACAAACACTAGAATGTTTTTTTTTTTTTCAAATTATTTCTGATAAAGAAATTTTAATACAATACTGTTATTTTTTAGTGTTCAGTGGACACAGTGGTGGCAGCGGAGTTCCACCCGTTAGATCGCAACCAGATAGTGACTTGCGGTAAGAACCACATAGCGTTCTGGACCCTGGACCAGACCAACATGCTGTATAAGCGCATGGGCATCTTCGAGACGAGAGACAAGCCCAAGTACGTCACCTGCCTCGCGTTTAACCATAATGGTGAGTGGATGAAAACTATTTGGGGACTAAAGTAGTAGCAACCTACCTTAATAATCAGTGATTGGTTTTTATTTGCTAAAATTTTACCCCCTTATTCATAGACGTTATTTGTCTAAGGACGGAGCATTACTGTGATTACAAGTTTGTCTCTCAGTGTTGACGGTATGGCAGTCTTCGCAATGCGTAGACATAGGGCCGTTGTGATTGGGGGCTGTTCAAGTATTACGTGACGCAATTTGTGGGGAGGGGGATCTCGTTATGTAACATTGTTTTTTTTTATTTTAAAACAATAACAAAGGTATTTGAGCGACTTTCCGGTATTTTGCGTAAAATAATTGTGAATATTACAAAAAAAAATCACTTTCGAGTTACATAACTTTTGGAGGGGGGGGGGGGCGTCAGGAAAACATTACGGTGTGTTGCAGAGGGGGGTGGGGGCCAAAAATTGCGATACGTAATACTTGAACGGCCTCTTGGCTAATATTGAAATCCTACTTGAATCTAGTTGGCTGTCAGATAAACAAAGCCGAGAAACAGACCTGTTATAGCAGCAATGCTCCGTCCTTATATAAATAACGTCTATGAATACGGTTAGAGTTTAAGTTTGTCGTGCGCAGGCGACGTGCTGTCGGGCGACTCGAGCGGCAACATCACGGTGTG
Organism: Manduca sexta; assembly: GCF_014839805.1. NCBI lineage: Eukaryota > Metazoa > Arthropoda > Insecta > Lepidoptera > Sphingidae > Manduca > Manduca sexta. The sequence goes on along the minus strand of NC_051125.1, from coordinate 12,253,314 downwards.
GGCGCGCGGCACCAACACGGCGGCGCGGCTCGTGCGCGGCGTGCACGACGGCGCCGTGTTCAGCCTGGCCGCGCTCAAGGACGGCGCCGTGCTGTCCGCCGGCGGCAAGGACGGCCGCCTCGTGCTCTTCGACGCGCACCTGCACGCGCCGCTACGGGAGACCGTGGTGCGTGCACTCACCCCCTATACATACAAGTCTGTCTCTCAGTGCTCACGGCATGGCAGTCTTTGCAATGCGTGGACATAGGGCCGTTGTGATTGGCTAATATTGAGATACAACAATATTAGCCAATTACTTCATTTTAGTGAAAAAAAAAATATGGTCGATACTAACAGGAATGTTTAAGAAAAAACGACACAAACTTTAACCAACATAATATAAATTATATTCGTTAAATTTTTTGTCGGATAAAAAACCGTTTTTGGACATCCTTAAAAAATGTCAACTACTTATGAGACTGACTGAGTAGAGATTCCCAGACTAACCTCTTAGGCATGGTCTGATGTACCACAAGATTTATAAATGATGCACTGCTGTAACTCATATCAAACATAAAATAACGGGTTGCAATCGTTTAGCTAAGCTACGAAAAACGTCAGCTGCATCTTTCGATGACAAATGACAATATAATGTTGACATGTACGCTACGAAATTTATATATTTTTATTTATTTAAATAAGGTTCTCAAACAGTACATACATTTGTTATTTATAATATAAAAAGTAGTAGTCACATTCTGATGTGTGTACGAAATTGATTTAAACGTTAATGTCGTAATTGAAATACTATTTAAAGCAAATTGTACTAGGAATTATTTGTTCTAGATCGAGGGTCACTACGGCGGCGTGCGCGTGGTGGCCGAGGGGCGCGGCAGCCAACTCTACATCGGCACCACCAAGAACTGCATCCTGCACGGAGACCTCGAGCTGGGCTTCTCACCCGCTGTACTGGGTAATAATAATATCAGCCCTGTATTATATTCTTGCCCACTGCTGAGCCTCCTCTACTACTGAGAAGGATTAGGCCTTAGTCCACCACGCTGGCCTAGTGCAGATTGGTAGACTTCACACACCTTCAAAATTCCTATAGAGAACTTCTCAGATGTGCAAGTTTCCTCACGATGTTTTCCTTCACCGTTAAAGCGAACGGTAAATTCACAAAGAATACACACATGATTTGTTAGAAAAGTCAGAGGTGTGTGCTCTTGGGATTTGAACCTGCGGACATTCGTCTTGGCAGTCCGTTTCACACCCAACTAGGCTGTCGCCGCCGCTGTGCTGGGTATGATAAGTTAATTTGAAATTAAATCCACTACGCTCAACGTATCGTATCCTCATCCTTGAATTAGTCAGTTTCGTTCATTTGAGTTTTATATTTTATTTTTAGGTAGGAAAGGAAGTGACCATATATAGATTGGACATAACTGCTTAATAATATGTGTAATGACTATAGATGTTTAATTTTGGAACTATCGCAAATGATTTTTGTCCGAGTGAGCGAGATTTAAACTTATAGCCGTACTACCTACGTTGGTCCTTCGAGCAGGATCTCAGCTATCCCTATCCTCTCAATAACTAAAATTTATTACAAATACATTAAACATAATCTACATTTACTAGAGGTATTTGCAATGATACAAATTATTATAAATATTATGATATGTAGGTCACGTGGATGAGCTGTGGGGCCTGGCTTGTCACCCGATGCTGCCGCAGTTCGTGACGGCGGGCTGGGACCGACTGCTGCAGCTGTGGGACGGACTCAGCCACTCCACCGTCTGGAGCAAGGATATTGAGGTAGCTTATGTCTTATTAAATTTTTTGAAATGTAGGTACACTAATGGGTATTATTTTGATGATGCTATGTAATGTATGTGGTTTTGTACGTGTATTTGTCGATATATTTCCCCTGTCGTCTTTTAGTTAATATCGACTCATTGTTTTTATATGTATGTTGATGTTGGTCTGGTGAAGTAATGCAAACCTTGCTTGAAGTAGTGTGTTGCGCAGGAGCGTGGCAAAAGGTGTATTTGGCGATATATTTCTCCGGCCGTCTTTTAGCCAATATACTTATCGTTTTATATATAAAGTAGATGTTGGATCGGTGAAGTAATGCAAACCTTGCCTGAAGTAGTGTGTTGTGTGCAGGAGCGTGCACAGTGTTGCGCGTGGTCGACGGACGGCGGCGTGATCGCCGTGGGCTGCCTGTCGGGCAAGTGGATGGTGTACGACCCGCACTCACGCGAGATGCTCACGCAACACCACGACGGGTGCGTATACTGACACCTGCCTACACTTGAGGTTGAAATGCCTTAGTTCTTTATTTTGACTCCTATTTTGCTATGAAGGGAAGTGGACAATTCATATTTCCAACTCATCCCTATCTTTCTACTTGATGTAGTATGGGATAAAGACATATTATTGTTCCCTGAGACTCCCCGAGCTTCCCTGCTTGGTGTCATAAAATACGCGTCACTACTGATCCTCACTTACAGATATTGTAGTGATGGGTGTTGAGTCTCTACAAGAAAGCTCAACTGTGTGATGATCTGTTGGCTGATGGGAGTATTTTGGATAGCCATTATTATTAGATATTCGAAACTAGATTTTATTTACAGCTTGGCTCTTTCTTTATAGGCTACTTACAGATGGGGATATTTTTAATAACCTATAATATTATTTAGTATTTAAAATGAGATTTTGTTTGAACCTTTTATCCGATTTAAAGTCTATTTATAAGTCTCATATTGCCTATTACTTTGACTTATATCCTTCAACCAAAACACAACACAGTTACCTTAGCGGCACAAATAAACACTACACCACGTAAACCTAATGTTTTGTGTAGATCGGAGCCGATCCAAACGATCCAATACTCGCCGGACAACAAAATGGTGGCGCTGGGGTCGCGGGACAACTTCATCTACGTCTACCGCGTCGACGACAACGGCAGCCGCTACAGCAGACTCGGGAAATGCCTGGTCAGTACATACATCACGCCTTTACCCTCTAAAGGGTAGATAGGGGTGGAAGTAGTGCACTTCCTACTGCTGTGTGATAGGGGGCAAGCCTGTCGCCATATCGACTACATATTCTAGACTCTGGACTGATATTGAACTCAACTACAACACTTCCCGACCCTGAGCCGAACCTCGGAACGGTGTTTTACGTACGCAATACAACTACACCAGGCAGTTATAGTTGTTATACTAAAAACGATTTATTAACTATGGTCTTTATGGTTCTATCAGTGTGCGTCGTTTTTCATAATAAATGTTCTACTGTGTTCTTTTTAGGATTATTAATACTATATTACCCATTCCGTCAATTTGTGTTTACTTATAATAAAAAATATCCCAAACTAAGTCTTCAAAAACTTTGTCACTTATAATATTACAAAATAGTCTGTATTACATACTTTTATTATGAATTTAATTATGACTTGAACTGCCCAAACTATTAGCTTTTTCGTTCATTTCATTATTTTATTACTATCAACCATTAACTTATTAAATAAACAATCTATTAGTTACTTAATTCCAAGAACATGTAATTTACTTCAAACTTGTAAGAAAACATAGAATTATTTCAACACCCCTGACTACTGTTAGAACATTCCAGAACATATTCTAACTGTATTGAACATTTCACGCATTTCTAGTGCACGGAGAAAAAGCGTAGAAGGGTAACAAACTAACCTCTGCATGTTATAACTAAATAATAATGTAGTTAGTTAATATTATACGTAGATAATATTATATATAGATAGATTAGCTTCGGTATTTTTTTTTTACTGAAATTATGTAATTTAGGTTGTTATCGATATGTAGTTAAAACAATCTTTAGTAATTGAAGCTTATTATATAGATATTAAATTGTGGAAGGAATAGAGTATCTTAAATCAAGATATTTGGATGAAAGTTAAAACTCGATGTTTTATTTTATACAGTATATTTTTATTTTATTTGGTCAAAATATAAATATTAAGTTATTTAATTAAATATATTGTATTTCTACAATACAAAGACAGACAGACAAATTTGTTCATAAAATGCTTTATACTAAAATCCAGTCAACATGAATAATTTACTATGAAATGTTTTCCACAATTAGATAGTAATGTTTCGCCATATTTCCTATAGAATTTTTTCTTAGGTCGTAAATAATTAAGCTCAGCTTCGTAAAATCTTTTGTAACGCCTTTTTAATTTATTTTGCTAGTAGTAGCGCATAGAAAGATGGAATAATGACATACCGCATTATATTCATTGTCGTGACTTCTATAAGAAATTAAAGTTCCAATCTAAACTATTAACACAATCATTGGTTAAAAATTGTCTAGATTCATGTATGACGAACATAATAATGTTTAAATTTGTATGTTTTAACTTGGAATAATTTAATGCTATTTGAGTTCAATTATATGTTTTTAATAATCAGTAATGTTAACCATTATTCCAAATTAATAATGATGCAATAATCGTAGTACCACTTTATATATAAATAAATCCTGCCAGCCTGAGCTGACTTTTTTGTTTACTTTGTAGTCTTTCATTTATTTGATGTCGAATATAAAATGTTCTTATATAAGCGACTTTATTTAAATAATAATTAAATATTCTCAAGTAGATTGACTTATCATAAGTGCAACTATGTTTGCCTGTGATGAAAAAAGCATTTTATATTTTTATTTATAATCAATAATCAATAATTATAATAAAATCGTTGCTATAGCTTTTTCAGTAATGCTTTTTGCTGTAAAAACAAGTTCGATAAATTATCTAATGCAATAACTATATGAACAGGGTCACTCAAGTTATATCACGCACCTGGATTGGTCCGAAGACAGCCAGTACATCCGCAGCAACTCCGGCGATTATGAGCTACTGTTTTGTAAGTAACAATTCGAGACTCTATAACTTACTTCGGAGAGTATACATTGCCATGTTGTAACCAATGTCACATGTCCTTATAACTCACTATGCAAAAAATTAATGACTGGTGGTAGGTCTCTCATATGGGAGAGTTCGCCTGGATAGGTAGCACCGCAATGTCTATTTTTGTCGCCAAGCAGCAATGTGTTATGTTCCGGTTTGAAGGACATTGTAGCCAGTGTAACTGCTGGACATAATGACACTTAACATCTCATGTCTCAGAATGGCGAGCGTAGTGGAATACCAAACACTATTTGGTAATTCAAAGTTTTGGATGGTTTTTCCGCTGTTTATGAGCGGTCGTATCGCTTACTATCAGGCGAAGGGCAAGCATCATTCAAAGAAATAAAAAAAAATTGCATAAAATTGGAGTTTAAAAAATACTGATGGAGAAATGTGACATATATACGATTTAATAAAAAGCGACTCGCAGAAGGTCACATGATGCAAGAAATCTTTACAAACGTAAATTCTCCCTCAGGGAATGCGACGACGTGTCGTCAGGTGACGTCGCCGACGAGTGTCCGCGACGTGACGTGGAGCACCAACACGTGTCCCATCACCTACAACACCATCGGCGTGTGGCCCGAGAACGCGGACGGCACCGACATCAACTCCTGCACCAGGTAGGGGAACACTCATCATACTCTAGTAGCGTTTACATTCCCATCAGTGGCGTAGCGTGGGTTTTACCGGCATGGATTGACCCAAAATTTGCCGCCCTGCGACACCGGCCGAGAAATAAAAAAACACCATTTTAGCAAAACAAAAAAGCGTCACGTGGCACCCCTCCTAGCATTTAAAAAATATATTTTAGACATTTTGTTACAACTCCCCTTAAAATGGTGCCAAGAAAAGAAGGTTTTCCAGAAGGCTAACATAAAGTAATAGCATAATTTATGTTCTTCAGAGAAAAATGGTATTTTTAAAGAATTCCTGAATTTGTTTAGGACACTTAGATACGATCTCACTGTACCTCGTGGTAAATGGAGTCCAGATATTGTCAATTGATAAAGATGATCGCTTCTTGCCAGTCAAAACAATTATGCCGGCCTGTTTGAACCTGGATATATTCACTTGAACACAGAACGGATGACAGCTTTATATTTACGAGTCGGTCGCTCACCATCTCTCACGTCTTCTCTCTGTTGCAGATCCCATGACAGCCGGTTGGTGGCGACTGGCGATGACTTCGGCAAAGTGAAGCTCTTCGCGTATCCCGTCACCCAACCCAAGGTAAACCAACCGACAATATTCAACTATTATAGCATCATCTTTTACTTGTCCTTGTATCAATCCAAAGTGGAGTAGACATGAAAAAAATTACGCATGTTGAATAAACCATTTATTCTTGTTGTTACAACCGGTATACTTATTTAGCATCTTCCTCCGAGCAAACAGTCTTGAGCATTCGTTCCATACAATTTTAGTCCTCGAATTACGCCGTAATATGTAGATTTATGAATAATATATAGGTATAAAAAAATATATTTCTTTTTAAAAATTTAAAACTACCAAAAGCTTACTTACTAAGTTGTCTATCTGTGTCTAATAGTGTTTTTGGCAAAATAAAGTGTGTTTTTAGGAGATGCAAAGAATCACCAATTTTGGTGGCATATTCATTATGATATTATTGATACAATATCAACATTATAAAAAATCTGAAACTACCAAAGTTAAGATAACGTATTGTACAAATATGAAGTATAATTTATTTTATTTTAATTTATATCATTGGAAACAGTGATTTATTATGATATAGGACACACAGATCATTTTTTAGTAAGTGATCACCGCCGCTCATGAACATCTGCAATACCAGGAGACAGAGATGCGATGCTGGCCTTTTGGATAGGCATACGCTCTCCAAATGTAATTCCTTCGTGTATAACAGTGCCAGGCACTAGAGCAGTAAAGGTTGTTGTGTGCAGTCGCTGTGCCACCAGTACGGCGGCCACAGCTCGCACGTCACCTGCGTGCGGTTCGCGGCGGACGACTCGCGCCTGCTGTCCGGCGGCCTCGACACCGCCGTCATGCAGTGGCTGCGGGACTGAACGGACTGCTGCACTTCTCAACTAATACATCTTCAAATTGCTCTCATTTTGTAGGCAGCAAAAAGGACCCGAAATGGTCATTTTTGGTTATTTCATTTGATCTATATCCAACTCTATTTAGATCCATGTGGAGATATAAAATACTATTTCAGGTTCCTTTATGCAATTTTTGATTGTTAAAATCACATATTTTATACGAGCATTTAATTACGAATCAAATTTGAGTAAGCAGCTTTGCGAGGGAAATGTTTGGTTTTAATATCTCGCCTTCAAAGTACGCAAGGTGCAGTTATCAATGTCCCTTGCAAGGCCGCCAAAACAAAATTGTGTACAAACGCATCTAAACTTGTATAATCGAATGCCGCACGGCCACATATAACAAGGCCTAAAGGATGCCTACAATGTATATACTCGATCGATGTTAATTGCTATCATTGCGATATATTTTGTATTGTCTTATTGTTCACATTGATTAGTGTGGGTAGTTTTGATACTTTTTGGATTCTGTATGACAAAATTTATTGTCTTAAAGAATTTTACATACAATGGAAATAATAAAATGTAATAAAGACTAAATTACTTTAACCTCTTGCATATTTCCTGAATATACTTACAGAATCCAAAGGTGTTTCAATGTCACGAAGACAAATGGTGCACGGTTGTGATCGGAGGGTAGTTGGCTTTATTTATAAACGTTGGCGTTATCTGAATACTTTTGATACATAGCGTAAAGTGGACTGATTACGAGAAGCGAATATTCAAATGAATCTTATGTATGGGTGCTAAATTTTATAAACTTCGGTACTAATTTCATTTTTATTTAACCCGTACGGTGTGGCGTCATAATGATGGTTTTACCTGTTAAGGATCCCTCAAGTTAAGGTCAGGTTTATGTACGGAATATTTCACTGTAAATTTCCAATTGCTTTACATCAATGTTTATAAATGAAGGTGTTGAAGATAATATATCCAATTATTTATTAGTAATTTGTGTGCAACACATAAGTTTCGCCTTTTCACGAATTTGAATGTGGTTCCGGCCAGATTTTACCCACTTGGGGTTAAGGCGTGAAGTCCGTCTACGATACATAGCGCTTTTATGGCAACACTTAACAATTTTAATATTTTTACACTTGCAACATTGTGCTAATTTATGTGATGAGCTTACGAATGCGTTATTTTAGAGATATTTTTAATTAGTGATAAAATAATTTTAATGGCACTTTTTAATGTGTTTGTAATTTTAATGGTCATGATACAAATTAGGCTATTTTCGTATTTTAAGCTTTCGTTACTTGTGAGAATTGTATTTGGGATTTTATTATTATATTATTTTTTAATTTCACAGAAATACACATTTTTAATTGTTTTCATAGACAGATAATTAAAATGGTCTATTTTTATAATATCGACATTTTAACACTCGATAAACTACCAAAATACAATTTCCACACAAGTTTTATTTTAAGCAATTCCAGGGACACATTCGATATTAATCAGCAGTTCGTAACCTAGTCACCGATGGCTTCAACTGTCGCGTAGCGTTAGCACTAATATTGTATTAGCTAATGTGTGTAAATACATCTGTACGGCGGTGTAGGGCCGCATTTCTATGTGCCTCTAATAAAATATCTTTATTTCACTTGCTGTTTCATTTTAACAAATCCTTGCTAGCCGAATTTCGGCTACGTCAGTCAATCTCACACCTGTGTATTGCACACAAGTGTGTGCAATACACAGGTGCACTATCTATTCCTTCACTCTCATAGTCCAGTGAGACGGCAATGCAACATGACCGGAGAGAGATCAGGCGCAGGACCATCGGCTTTACGTGGTTTCCGAGGCACGGGGGTATCACACCACCAACTTCAGGTCTCTGAGCTGCGACTGAGTAATTTTTAAGATGGAAAAATGCAGTCACAATTATTTTTGGCTCGACCCGGGATTCGAAGCCAGTTTGTCAGCACCATAGTCGTACTCGTACCGCGTACGCATTACAATAACGCCACCGCGGCAGTCGAGTTTTTAATTTTACTTTTACTCGCTGAAAGTCGACAGTCACAAAACTTATTATAAAAAGATATAATATTAAGATTTATGACAGTTAATTGATTTTATTGGAAGGGCTTTACTCCCTTGAGATGCCAAATCACACCAGCTTGGCGCAACTGGCTTAGTCGAGCTAATTGACCACATATAGATTATATCCGACCACATGCCGCGGTGGCTAACTACAGTACTGAGATC
>NC_051125.1:12156496-12243580 GCF_014839805.1 Manduca sexta | reverse complement strand
AATATTGGAACATCTTACTGCCTACTTATATGTTACATTCTTTTGGGTCTGCTGGTACAGGAGAGATAAAATACTTAGCCGTGTTTGCGACGCGATACCCGTTCAAGGACATTCGCAATCTACAACTTCACGGTTATACTCCAGCAGATAGGCAGAGGTAGAATTTCTGACATTATTCAATAAAATTTTCAATATTTTGTGAGGTGCGTCAATCACTATGGCGTAAACTAAAATTTAAAATACTTGTGTCATTTTAATATCGAAATCTTAGCAATTAAATTCGGTGTTACACGCAGTTACGTACAAGGAGTCTATAAATAACTCAATATGTTAAACTACTACTGCTGCTCTAATATGTTAAACCCGAAGAACATTTATCTGAGCATCACATGTCATCCAAATCCGTTCGACAGTTTCACCGTATACTACTGTCAAAATTCCAAAACTCTTCACTTCTGTATCTAAAATGTAATTACAAAATTATTGACTTACAAATTTAGAGAATTAGCGTGCCTCCAAAAAAATAAAACACAAAAAAGAGGCTTGATTGTAACTAAACATAAACTATAGAGGCCAATAAAGGCTCGCGAACATTCTCTGGCCTTCTTCACCCATCCTAAGGTTCCTTTTCCTTCCCCTACACTTCCCTTCCCTAGATTTCCCCTCTCAACTTTCCTCCAGGTCTCTGCAGTCGCTAAGCCAGGGGACCCCAGTACCACTTTCGCAGGTTTCCTCCGGAGCTGACTGCGAGATGCGATGGTAAAAAACTGCCCATAACAAGAACGCCGCCTACAACTAGGCGTGGCGGCACTCGTATATGCAAAATCAGTACTCAACGCCATCTGGTAACCTTCGAGTATACTAGGAAGTGGAATGGCAGCTTCGAAACCGTGCAGTACAAATGCTCCGGAAATCAATTATTTGCAATAAAAAACACTAGATGGCGCTTTACGATTCTGAGTTGTAGCAACATTTGTCCGACGATCTCCATATAATATATAGGTAGACCTAGCACAGTCCTATAAATATTTTTACATTTTTTAAAAGGCATTGAAAATATCTTTAAAACTACGCTCACTCTGAAACACTAGCTGTTATATTTGTTAACAAGCCTTTGGTCGCGGCTTCGCCCGCGTGAAAATGTTTTCCCCGAGATACATTTTCCAGGATTGAAGTCCCGCTTTATATTTTCGCGGGATTGAAAGTACCTTATGTCCTTCCCAGGGTCTCAAACTATCCCCATACCAAATTTCATCGAAGTCCGTTGGGTAGTTTTTGAGTATCGCGTTCAGACATGCAGACAGATGCGGCGGGGGACTTTGTTTTATAATATATCTTTTAACTTTTTAAGAGGAAAAATTGCGTCATACATGATTATTACGTAACTTTAATTGTATAAGAGGCGGATAAAACGTAATCTTACAAAAAGAATAAATTTTCGTTTTAGCATCATTTTTTTATGAATACTCCGCTCCTATTAGTCATAGCGTGATGTTTTATAGCCTATGGCCTTTCTAGATAAATGGACTATCCAGCATTAAATGATTTTCAATTCGATACTGTAGTTCCTGACTAGCGCCTGACAAAGAAACAAAAAAAAACTCTTTGGATAGTAGAATAGTATATGTAGATATAGATAATATATAATGAAGTGAAAAAAATAAGTAATGAAAAATAATAGAATTGAAGTATTTAAGTGTGTGCGTGTGTGTGGGTGAATGTACTACATATGTCTGCACTAGATATTTGTTATAATAAAAAGATATTTATATTATTTTTATCACCAGAGGTCCAAAACCAACTCCCAGGTCCACATTCACATGTCACTCTGATGATATAGACGTACAATTATATATTTATAGTTACTTAATAACTTATTTTGTTGACGGCACAGCTTAATAGTGATATTTATATATATAAAAAAAAAATGTTTTCTTCTGTACATTTTCATAAACTGCAGCCTTTATTAATTTTCATTATACTGTATTCCTGATTATGGTAATATATTATGTACAATGCGTCACAGTCTTATAGAATCATTAAAATCTACGAGGAGAATATGCTCTGTATTACTCACCCAATAAACCCAATAATTTGCTTTATATTTCTCTTGTTATAATTAATTTCCCGCGAGTTAAATCCAATAGACACAGGTATAAGATAAACATGAGCCTGTATTTTGTACCGTGCGGTAAGTATGAACAACGCCACTAAACAGAACATTATGTATATCAAACACATTTTTTAGATTTCAAAGTAAAATAGGATTTTTGTAAATACATCTTCTAAGGAAGCAAAATCCTATGTTTTCCCGCAACGCTTACTAATACGTGTAATAATATTATTTATGATACCAGAATTCATCACTAAGCCTATTCGAAAACGTCAATTTACAGTAGAGACGTTGGAAGAAAACAAACAACTTTTTAACCGACTTCAAAAAAGGAGGAGGTTATCAATTTTTTTTTTCTTTTTTTTTTTTGTTTGTTTGTTACCTCAGAACTCGCTCATTTATGAACCAATTTGGAAAATTCTTTTTTTATTCGAAAGAATTTCTCTCCAGATTGTTCCCATAAATTTTTTTTCAACATCGCTTCGGTAGTTTGGTTTTAAAACTAGAATAATTATGTCGTCCAAGAAAACGAAATTGCTAATTTAGCTTTCCTGTGACGTTTTTAGTTATGTTTTTGCATTGAGTTTGGTTGACTGTACTACTCACGTACTTATACATATAGCATAACACCTTTTCCCCGTGTTAGGGGTAGGCAGAGGCGTAACATTTCATCGCGATAGTCGTACTGTGTGTGAAACATATCAGTTGTGTTTTTGGGTTGGGTTTAATTGACTCTACTTCTTACATACATACATATATGTATATAGCATCACAGCTTTTCCCCTTTTTAGGGGTAGGCAGAGATGTAACACCGCAGTGCGATAGTTATAGTATGATCGAAATATATCAGTTGTGTTTTTGCGTTAGGTTTGCTTGAATCTACTTCTTACATACATATATATAGCATCACACCTTTTCCCCTTTTCAGGGTTAGGCAGAGGTGTAACATTTCAGCGCGATAGTCGTACTGCGTGCGAAACACATTAGTTATGTTAGCATTAGCAATTTTAATTAGGCACCGACTCCAAAATTGGTATCCAATATATACTTACTTGTTATGTGAAATTATTTCTTGGTTTTGAGTGGTTTTTGAAGGCGGTTTAATTTTTTGTTAAAATTATTTTTATACATTATTAGAGCTATTTTATGAGCGTTTTGTGTAATTCAAAACCTATATATATTTATTTCCCTGCCCGCATGATAATTTTTTTTCGTGACAAAAGTCCTGCTTTGTATTTTACCAGAATAAAAAGCTTTAAGCTCTCAGGAGTAATGTAGCTTCCTATTAGTGAACGAATTTTCAAAATAGATTCAGTCATTCCAGGGATTACCCCGTACAAACAAACAAATTTAGAAACTTTACCTCTTTATAATATAAGTATAGGTGAAAAGTATTGCGTAAATAATGATGATGAGAATTCTATTAGTTGCCCAATCACGTAATATAAGTTTAAATTTAGCACACAATCAGCCCTATAATATAAGCTACTTTCATATCAAAAAATATACTTTTACTCTACACTTTCCCGAGCCAAGTGGCGAGAATAAACTATTAATAGTAAATCTACGCAATCCGACTGGATAAGGGTGTTATTTAACTAATCAATTCCTTGTTTCGTAACAACTGGGAATCCACAGTTTGTCACACGAATTAGCGCCCACAACGTTTCATTCACAGTGGAGCAGAGGTACCGGACATTGGCACAGTGTGCTAACAGCCGTCGAGTTGATCACACGCGTTTACTGTGACAATAACATTTTAGTGGTGTGAAAATGGCACGCGAACAAACAAAACTTGAGATCATCAACGAATCTCCCAAGGATATGAAAGCCGACAAAATTCTGAACAAAGATATCGAGATGATTTTCGGGACCCCAAATTCGCCGAAAAGCAACGGAGCCAGTGTTCACTTGTTAAACAGCGAGAAGAACCACGACGTGCCAGTGAGTTTTAGGTTTTAAATTTTAAATGAAGAAAGTCTATAAACGGGTTTGATCAGTATTTCAACCAATCAGTGTTTTATATCAATTTACAAATAATTTAAGTAAAAGGTAAAACACTAAATCAATTAGTCACTATCAGTCATATCAATAAGGTTCCAAAACAATTATTTTAGAAGTACGCTAAGAAAAGCTCGTTACATCAGACTATATTATAGATATAGAGTAAAGATTCCGCACTTATAACTAAAATATATTATTATGTTTCTCATAAATATTTTAATTTTTTTTATCTGTACCTAAGCCATATTACTATTTAGGTACTCGTTGGTAGAACTAAAAGATATTTATTCAAATTCCTGATTGCAACTTAATAAAGTGTATCTAGAAATAGATAGTTTTGATGTAAGAGTAATGCTGAACTCGATTGCAATTGCATTGTAAAATGTATCACGGACTCGACCTTGATCTGTCATAGGTTTATAATCTTTTCATTTCCTTATTATTTAAATGTTTCATTGAATGACCGTTAATGTAGTAGAAGTCTGAATAGACAGTAAACATTTTTTTATGTATCTAGCTGCTAGTGGCTTTCATTACAGGCAAATTTGGATAATACCAATTAATAAATAATTAATTTATGCTTTGTAAAATAGATTTGTAAAATAATATTTTTAAGCTTGATAAAACTAAATGCCATCACCGCCATTTCAATGCAAATTAGGTCATAAATAGACCAGACCCTGGACTCTAGTTATCTCAAAATACAAGTAATGGTTATTAATGTACTAATGCAATAAAACAAATTCTATACATAATATATTAAGAGTGGGTCGATATTAATCCTCCGTCACTTTTTACCGTTAATATGGTACTTATAATAAGACACTGCAGTTTTCAGTTGAAGAAATTATCTTTGACATGGATACTGCAAAATCAGTTTTAAAACGCTTGAATATTTTATAGCGACAAATTTAAAAAAAAGCCTGACTCCACCGCCTTACTTGCGAAGTACGAACACGTACAACTAAAGATAATTTATTGTACAAAATATATGCAAAAGGCAAATAAAATGATTCATAGTGACCTGTGGAAACCAATCGTATTTTCATTTTTTTTCATACGTGCACGGCGAACTGCGGTCCAATAGAAAGTCGACTGACGAGAGATGATTATCTCCCGGCAGTCGACATATTTATGCCGGTCTGTTGGTACTGGTAATACACAGAATGATCCCAGAACGCGACACACTTGCGTGTCTATGGCGGGTTTTAACACTTTTTGTACGGTGTTTGCTATCCGGGCGGATATATATCTTACCACCAGCGAACTAGTTTAGTCGTTGTATATGCAATAAAGTTATTATTACTTACCAGGAGAATTATGACGACCGCTGACGGACACAATATTGTTTAGTCGACATAATACCTATTTCGGATGCACCCTAATGAATTGTGAAGTGAAGCGCAGGCAAGTTACAGTATAGAATCTCGACAAGTAAAACCTATAATAACGAATTAAAGCACACTGCGTAATAGTTTGAAATATATTTTAGTTCTGTAGCTGTGTTAATGGACTGTGTAAACAGATTTTTAAGATGTGGGTGTTTGACGCTTCTTTGTCTCGGGGTCGTGGAACTTAGAAGGTCAATGAATAGACATTTTAGACATATGTAGATAGTATTAAAACCAGCTTTGATGGCATTCTGTGCTGTGTTTTTGACCGTTAAGTTATAAATAAGTATGTCATTTAAGTCTCTTAGAAAGCTAGAAATAAACCTTATTAGCCTCTATTAGCTAAATAAACTGAGCAAAAGTCAAAGAGTGACATAGAGCAAGAAATTATGTATACCTCCAATTTGAAGTGTGCATTAGACATTTATAAACTTTTCATTTAAATTACACAAAGTAGACTTTAGAACATTACTCTAATTAAAAGGCTATTCTGACTAGCTATAGTCAATAAATGTTACGTTGCACTACAACGGCATATTTTTTGTTTTATATGTACCTATACTAGTTTTTGTCTGCTGTAACAGTTTGGAATTTAGAAACTACCTAATTGAATCAGCCAGTTCTTTATCATTTGGGTTTTTTATTGCAACGCGCGGGAAAAAACTTACAATAATTACGTATTCAACAGCCTTTTAAAGCTTAATCTCTTCATCGTGTTAATAGGTTCAATTACTCATTTAACTACATAAAATCAGTGTAGGTGCCATGTTACGTTACCTGTTACGCGTTAGGGCTTTCCTTCCATTGTCTATTGTTTACTTTTAATCTTTCATAATTTTTTATTGTTTAATAATGCAAACTGCCCGCTAGTAGTAAGCGCCAGCCGTAATTTATAGCAGCAGCATGCAATCATTTAAATTACAATGTATAGTGATATGTTCCTATGCTTTTATTAACTCTACATTTATGAATTTTAATTGCACTGACTGTCAGAGAGCATATCTTTATGCTTATGTTATATATGCTTATTGCCCTGTGGTTCGGAGGCGTGTAGAGAATTCTCTCACGGTATCCCCTGCCTGTAGTAAGAGGCTTAGTAGCCTAGCCTAATTAGTATTGGGGCTTAGGGCCGGTTCCGCGCAGCTATCTAAGTGCAACAAGATACCCCGGGGCCGTCCCGTATGCACCGAAAAAGGCCACCGCGGGTTTTGATTGATATGCCAGTATATAGGTAGAGTAAGGTGAAGGTATACAGTGGTTAGGGACTCGGTCCAATGTTCATCCGGATGATGCTATAGTCCCAAGTGTTTATATTGGGCCGTAAGATCGGGGAAACCAACATAACCATTTCACTCCCCTAAGTGGTAGCGATAATGCGTTATTCCGTACAACAAAAAAAAACACCTTAGCCACCTTAAAATTGCCATTTTGTGCATCTGACTTTTGAGTATTTATGGCCATTACCACCAGGCGAGCAAATTGTTCTTTATCATTAAATTATAAAGATAAACCTAAACGATTACAAGAACCTTGTATTTACTTGGTTATTGCAAAGTGCAAACATGATTCATCGAACACCATTCTTAATATAGAGCTTGTCCACTACACCGTGAAGTTATGCGGACATGTCTCACCGGCGTTCATGTACACGCACGAATCTCTAAATATTTCGCGGGAAAACTAAGTTTTATAATTCACGTTTGAACCTTATTCTACGTGGTGTATGTGATAAAAGCATGTTCTGAATATATTGTATAGGCTATACTACGAGGATATTTTACGGCCTTACAAAAGACAATCAATAGCAACTTTGCTGTGTTTTAACGAACAATATTATTGGTGAGAGTCATGCCATGTTCCCATCTTCCCAATCTATATTCTTCCTCCGTAAAGTTCGGTTTCGCATCCACAAGGACGGCGTTATGAGGATTCATGAGGTCACTTAGCTTTAGACCCATTCAATGTTATTTTTAACTCTTAATATTGAAACTATACTATCTTTAATATAATAATACATTAAATAATTTAAGCTAGTGATAAGTATGTGTTGTTTTATTATTTTACCAGTATAGAACAGGTAATACATAACAAAGAAAATATCTGCATTAATTCGCTCGGCTCGTTAGTATGAGCGCTCAACAGTGACCAAGGCTCTCTAACGCGTCACTGCACTAAGATAAATGTCTGCAATTACTAGTCAACAGTCATACATCATCAATAATTATTAGTGTCGCGGTTGAGCGACACGAGGTCTCCAGCAAAAGCATATAAAACTCGACGCGAGGTCTTAGTCGTAGGAAAAAAGGCGCTTACGCCCGGGTGGGGCCAACAAAGCTCTCCGATTTTAAGTTTTTAGGGAAGATAGTAAAAAGGTGGCACGCGGCGAATGTTTAAAAACCATGTTATAAGATTCCGCCTTTAATCTTAGTTATGCACATGTCAAGGATAGAAAATCTAAATAATATATTAAAAATTAAACTGAAGTATAATTCGAAAGTTATTGGCTCCAAAGGAAAATTTATTGAAACAAGTATTTTCCTGTTTATATATTAATAATTAATTACAATGACAACTACTTCCTCCATCCAGATATAACGTCATAGGCGCCTTGTGGTTCGTTAAGTCATGCTTTTTATGCGTGCATACCGAGAACTAGGGGCTGAAACTAGGTCAAAGTCGAGAGGATGTAATTATGATGTTCCACCGTAATGGAAAGTAACAACTGGAATGACGTAAAATTATTCAAAAACTAGCCATGCGAATCGGAATCACACGCGCAGCAGACTTTATTTATAACTCTATTATAATTTCTACGTGCTGCCTATATAACAATGCAACGCTAAATGGTTTGTTTATTATATGTTATGTAATATAAGTATTGAGGTAGATAGGACAATAAGACGGTAGTTCTTTTTAGACACTAGAATACGTCTTACATGGCAACTTTAATGGTTACTCTACACACTGTGAAGCATAATGTATATTTCAAGTTATTTTAAAAGCGAAAAACATCGGCTTTGCATGTTTGCGTTAAAACGAAATAAAAACAATGTGAAAAGAGTAAATATGTTTTTCAAGAACAGAAGCTATTAAATCAGGATCACGCAACGTTTCCTTAATAATAACCCTTTTCCTTCGTTAATTATAGTTTTTACCATACATAGCGGAACGAGTATGTGACATTTCATGCACCACAGACGGAAATAATCTAGATTAGAAACTCTATTTATTAGCAAACTAAGTATTATTGGCGCCTTGTATCCACAAAGCAGGCAGAGGTGCAAAAAATTGCTTCTACAAGTCGCAAACAACGTCGTCGAATATAGTCGTAAAGTTCCCAGTTCACTTCTTAATTTCATTATGTAAATTACAGTATGTAGGATTTAAATTAATTATGTCATATTTTTTGGTTAACCCTAGCTACTTATTCAATCTATCAAATAGTTATCTCACATAAAAATGTTAATATCAATTATCGCATAATGTCAAGTTTCAACGAAACACTGGATCGAACAAAAAAGTGTTGTTCGTTCTATGTGATCGTACGTGGGCGGCGCAGGTTTAAAACCTTTTTGCGAACCGATGTCATCATCGATGCACAAAAACGTTATGATTTACCAACAAGTAGGAGTAAATAGCTATTGAAGATAATTAAAATATAATCTAGAATAACTTGAAGATGTAGAATATATGTACACCCAGATTGATAAAAAATTGATTTCAGAAAAAGAAGCCCTTCTGTAAATACTGCGTTAAAATTAGTTAAGAAATAAACGTAACTCATATTTCAAATATTGCTATGTGCAAGAGCGGCATCGTAGTGGAGATTTCGCTCCATCTCATTCTTTCGCACGCATCGTAATTTCCGATGACGTTAAGTTGCGCCTCCTTTCTATATTGACACTTTCTCCTATCAAAATTAAAATGCTAATAACTTGTTGATTATTTACCAGATTTAAATACATTTTTCTGTGTTAGAATTTATATGGGATAAATATCGAATAAAGATAAAAAATAAAAATAAGTAAATTTTTTTTTTCACGTTGGTAATGCTGGATGCATTTTATTTTATATTTATCATTGAAGGTGTATGTAGTGATTACGTACCGTAAGTGTCCTGATTAGTCATTTCACCTCAAAACTATCATTGGTTTTCTTAATGACAAATCGCAAAAATATTTAATAGTATTTTTCTTTCTTAGTATTACACCAGCTAAGGAATGTACCAGCGTGACTCAACATATTGCATGATCCTCAATCGGAGGAAATAAACAATACAATACCGATGTTAATGATATTCATTATGGATCCAAATATTGACACTTGGAGCTCTTCCAGGGGTTGTGCATAACATCACGTCTTTTCCTTTCGCATGGGTAGGCAGTCTTAACATACCTACGTTATTCCAGCCATGTTAGCCAATACTTGGAGAGCTTCCTGCCATTAGGTCGCCATACCCTACTCTGGGCTGATGCTAAGAAGAAAACCTAATATCACTACTCCATCCTGGATCCAATCCGAAACCGTAGCACGGCAGTCCGCGTACGCAACACCACTAGGCTGTGGTTACTGTGGTTATAGTGTTTCTTAACTTCCTTTTGGCTGCCCTAAAGATAGTTAGGTCGGCCAAACATGTTGACTTGTTACAGCAATATGATTCTGATTATGAAGATGATTCTGGGTTTAAACATATTTTCTCAGAAACGTCAAAATTGTGACTAGTAGTTTCGTAACATCATGTACATCAAGAGTAAAAAGATCGTTGAACTTGATATGTTGACTCAATGAGCGACCTCATAATAAAATTTTGAAGAATTCGCACTTGACTAATCTTATAACTATTATAAATTGTAATTACGCCATGATTTCAAAGACATGAGTCGAGGTCTAATGAAGATGCGTAAAGTTCTAATAGTTAATTAACATTTTAGCTATGTTTCCCAGTTTTCTTTAGGGAACCGCTGTTGTTTTCACTGGGAGTAACCTAAGAACGGAATACTGGCGATCTGTGGCTTAGCAACCACGGCGGCCCCAATGGAGAGTAGGGGAAGGATAGGATCTTCTTAGGATGGGTGGAAGCGAAAAGGAGAGCCTCGACGTATTATGAAACCAAGAGTTATTACATTGCATTGTGTGACTAAAGCCCTTCCATTCATGGCCGTGCATTCGGTGTGAAGACCGAGCGCACCTTATAAGTCCCTGTTAGGTGGTTCCCCAATAGTACTGTTGCATTGTCTATATCCTTTACTGGCAAGCTGGGTTTTAATATTTTATTGATTATTTTATTGGGTATTAAAATTAAATATCTAATTATCCACGGTGACTAACACAGTTTAGTTTAATTTTCCATTTGTGGTTTAAAGTTCTGGCAGGGCGGCGGATACGTCACGCGCGCCTTCGGTGCGTAAAATTATAACTTGATTGCATAATAGATGGATACATTATAATCAACACCCTGGAATTGAGATTCGTCCCTCATGCGTTTATCAATATTTGCTAGTTTTTAGCGGACATCATATAGGAATGACTATTGTTAAAAGGTATTCCTAGCGATAATAACGGAATCATCACTAATAACTTAGCCTGTGTTATACCAGGCGAGCGCGCCTCGCTTTGAATTCGTTTACAATCCGCCAGTGTGATAAAAGTCTTAACTTTACCTGACCACGAAGGAACCAAGCCGGCCCTAGTCCCGAGAAGGTCTTAATAACTTCCCCACTATAAGGACGTTCAACTTCCCTAGATGATTATTTTCGTAATATTATACCACAAAACAGGGGAAAAACATTCTAGCAATTTGTAACACTCTTTGTACTTGGTGATATGGAATAGAAGTACTTTTGTGGTATACAATCGTATTATTGTGGTAATTATTGATATTACTGGAAAAAAACAAGTTAAGCACCTTAAAATTATGATCTACCACATAGTAAATAAAAACACATAGCAATATACTAAGTATCAACTGATTTTTCGGTTATAACTTGATCATGATTTATTGAGTAATTTCCTATCGTAAGTATGTTTTTCTATGTAGTTTTGACTTAAAAATATTTTGGGCTCTTACGTATTCAAGTTTATAGACTCATCGAAACATGTGGAAATATCAGGTGTTATACTGATTTCATCTGCGGTTTGTTTATTGTTCCCCGCCAGATGCTCTGCTAAATGTAGATGTAGTATTCTTTATATACTTACCAACTATTTTTCATTTTATGTCAATACCGTATGAGGTTATATCAACACGTGACATAGCTTCATTCGCCTAGTTTGTTTGTTTATTATTACTACTTCAATAATAAAAAAAATAACAAAAGTGAATTTTACACGCCCTAATTCCACTATCATTACTCCAAGAGAACTCGTCACTGCGGCAACATCATACTTTCAGTCAGAAAATACTAATGCACACGCCACACTCGCACACGCGCTAAACTACAAAATTATCAAAAAATCAGTTTAGTGAAACTAAGTTCTTGGGTGAAAATATTCGTTGTTCACGGATGAATTTGGCACAATGTAAAGACGTACATTTGGCTTTATTTATAAATGAAATATCAAAATAACTCTGTATAATAATAATAATAATCTTTATATAGCAGTATTATATGCGATACTATTGTTTGTGAAAACTTTGAAACTATTAAGATTCATAAAAATGCACATGAAAATATAACTGGAGGTTTGCCAAACTTTTGTTAAATTATCAAAGGTTAACAGTAAAACACGTCATAAAATAACCCAATTAGTAGTTCTACCGGATGGCACGATAGCCAGATCCTTATATGGTGATATTAGTTCTAGTTCTGACGCACACATACTGATCAACCTCGCCGTCTTGTTACTACACGTTGTCAATATTTTCGGCCATTCCCAGAGTTAGCGTACCTACCTTTTTATGGAACTTTATGACGCTTCACATAAGCGTCACTTTTATATAACAAGACATGAAACTTATATTCACAAAGTACCACATGGTAATCTACTGCTCTAGTACTATTTAAAATCTCACTAATACTATAAATAAAAGCGGTGATAGCCTAGTTGTGTGTGAAATGGACTGCTGTGACAAATTTCCGCAAGTTCAAATCTCAAAGACACACTTTGACTTTTCTAAAATTATATGTGTATTCCTTGTGAATTAAGTATTACTTGCTTTAACGGTAAAATAATCCATCGAGAGGAACCTGAAGACCAGAGAAGTTCGTTATAGGATTTTTTATTGTGTGCAAAGTCTACCAATCCGCCCTAGGCCAGCGTGGAAGACTAAGGCCTAATTCCACTCAGTAGTAGAGGAGACCTGTGTCCAGCAATGGGACAGTATATAATGCCGGGCTGCTATTGTTATTATTACAATAGTATAAATGCGCAAGTTTGTGAATATATTTGGATGTTTGGTAAACGCACTAACAGCTCCACGGATTTTTGAATAAAATTTAGCACATGTTAACATGTTTTGGATTGACACATAGACTTTTATCCTAGTACTTTGTTCTAATGGGAAAAAAATGATTATTTGAATAGATAGGCTATAGAGAAAATTTTGTAACGAGAAACAAGTCCAAATGGCTATTAAATACTGTGGCTTTAATGCCCTTTACATCAACAACGGAGCTAGCACACTCATGCATCGATGCAGAAAGAGGAAATATACTGACCACTCAGGCCCTAAATACTTCCACGATAGCTAGCCTTCGTTATAAAAACTACGATTTAACCTAATTGCAAACGGCTCCAAAACATCCGGCGGCTCACGACTTATCGGTCGCAAATACATTATTAATTATTATCGTACACATGCAGTCAATTAGGCCAAGTGTAGTGGTTTTAATAGACGCTACCTTGTCCCCTTTGGTCCTGATGTTATTTATTTATTTAGTGACACACTAACAGTTAATAGACTAAACGTGCTCAATTAAGTTACAGTGTTATGGACGAGTCTATTCACTAACAGGCGTGAAATAGCATTTATATTTATAAACTAGCTTTTGCCCGCGGCTCCGCCCGCGTTATAAAGTTTTTCAGGCTAAAGTTTTCCGTTATAAAAGTAGTAGTTTCCCGGGAGCCTATGTTCTTCCCAGGGTCTAACACTGTCTCCATACCAAATTTCATCTTAATACGTTGGGTAGTTTTTGAGTTTAACACGTTCAGGCAGATAGATACAGCGGGGGGCTTTGTTTTATAATATGTTTTTTAGAACTTTTTAAGAGGAACAATCCCGTCATACATCATTGTTGCATAACTTTAACCGTTTACGCAGCGCACGCAACGGAAGCTCTCAAAACTAATAATTTTCCCCGTTTTTGCAACATGTTTCATTACTGCTCCGTTCCTATTGGTCATAGCGTGATGATATATAGCCTATAGCACTCCAGGAACAAAGGGCTATCCAACACAAAAAGATTTTTTCAGTTCAAACCGGTAGTTCCTGAGATTAGCCATTACTGCTCCGCTCCTATTGGTCATAGCGTGATGATATATAGCCTATAGCACTCCACGAACAAAGGGCTATCCAACGCAAAAATAATTTTTCGGTTTGGACCGGTAGTTCCTGAGATTAGCGCGTTCAAACAAACAAACAAACAAACTCTTCAGCTTTATATAATAGTATAGATAGATATAAAAAAAGTTAAGGAAATTCAACAAAATTAAGTGAGAATTTACATAATAAACATAACTATAAAATAATACCAAATAAATAAAAACACATCCACCATAGAAATCATAAAGTGTTAGGTAAGCATGATGGCAGCATTTTTCTTTGAAAATAAAGAGTGGACCCAAAAAGATATGAACAGAAGAAGACTGCTTTATGTTATTGAAGGTACTCTAATCTATGACTGCTTTAAGTAAAAAGCCAATATGAACCGTATTAGTCGTTAGAGGAAATGACTGTTTAGGTCATAAATTTAAACTCTTGGCTCACAGCTTAAAACTATGGAAGTATATTGCAAAATGCCTGTTATAATATTATAGCTCACGCGTGGTTACATCACTTAAAACAATGTAAGTTATTGAGCCATTCTTAATGTTTAAATAAACCAATATTTATAAAACAAATTAACTTAAAACATTTTTTTGCACCAGTTTTACATATCTTCCAAATTATTTATTGTAGGTCCTTTCCGCAATTAATGCAAATGTCTTCGTAATGTTTCGGCAAATTTTCGCTACAGGTGGTTAAATATTTTTATATGAGCGAGTTTCCGTTGGCAAACGTTGTGCGGACAATGACCTTGACTTAGACACGTTACTGATCATACGTGAGAGGCGCCACTGTAAAAATAATTTCGTCAGCCAATTTTCCTCATAATTTTCTTTTCCATGTATATAACAGTAAAATTTGTGAGTTTTCACGGGATTTTACGTTACTATTTATATTTTGAACTCGTTTCGTAGAATTCTCTAGATCCGTCACATATGATAGAAGCTTCTTAGAATCGTTTGGCGGAACTCTCTAATACTGTGTAAGACTGTGTTTGATGGGTTTTTTATGCATGTCTAAACAAGCAGTACCCTGAGCAGGAATATAATTATAGTGTATATTAAATTATCGATTTGTTTAAGTAAATTTTTGTACTGTTTGAGCAGTGCAGCGTCGCGTAAGCGTATTTTGAGTTAAAATACGGTAACATGAGCATTAGGCGCGTATTAATTTTCAATCATCATGTAGCCATAGTAACGGTAAGTTTTTAATGTAGGGGAATCGGTAGGACAAATTTATTTTTGCCGCACAACTACAAAGAAATACCTAAATCTTAACTTACTCGATACGCATACTATGCTATAACGCATAAATGCCTAGTAATTATTTTTTCACCTAACGTATGCCAACTGTAGAAGTTGAAATATAATTTAATTTATTAATTCCAGTATGTTAGTTGACCCAAAACAACTAAAAATTGATCAGAGTAGTAATAGTTTGAAGATAGAGTTTATTTATACGACACTGCGCTTGTTGCCTTGAAAATCGTCACGGTGCAGTGGGTCTCGATTGTATTGTATTTATAATGCATGACTTCTAACACGATATTAAAAATATATTTAAAGTTATCATTGCATAACATATAGTTCATGCATAAACGCAATGCAATGCGACCCGCATATTATAATATTTTAGGTGCACAATGCATATGGGTTCATTTTGATTCATTAGTCAGTTCTAAGAAGATAAAATACGTATTATCTTGTGTCTCGGGGAAGCACGGGTCCCGAACACATCCCGCGTTGCGTGTTGATTATAATTATAAAATAAAGTGTAATGGTTTCAGATGGTGGAGTCAGACGGGAAAACCCGAGCTATCTCCTTCCGTCGTCACGTTAAATTGATTTAACCTAAAGATCCTTTCTGCTAAACTCACGCGCAACGGTCATTTACTCAAAAGCTGATTGAATTAAACGGATGTCGTTAAATAAAGGAATGACACGAATTTGGCTTAGGGTTCATCCATACGTCACATAAATTTAATTTTTACACGAGCATAATTATTTATGAAAGAATTGCACCTATGTGCAATTAGCCTAAATACGCGTGGATTAGATGTTCATGAAGATTTTCATGTGACGATGCCTAAAACCAATGTCAAAACGGTGAAACGTTCATGAACTCACATATTATAACACGAAACGTAACCGACATTTTTTAAATCCATTGCGAATGGATTAGGTCATGACGGGTGTTGTTCTGCCGAGCGGAACAGGTATTACCTACCGTTCACACCAGGCGTAGTACCTCGTAACCTAACTTGAATGTTGGGCCGAGTAACAAATACACACATACATGTATTATTGGATATGCTCAGGCTCTTTTCGATGAAGAGATACGAAGTCTGAGATGGTCTGAATGCGGCATAAGGATTGTGAATGCAATCTCTATGTTTTATTTCTATGTATAATACATTGCACCTAGTAACTGTTTTGTTTTATTGTTTGGTTGAAATACTCGTCTCTCTTGTCTATTTTGTTTTGGACTACGAGACTATTCCGTCCTCGTCATCCACTATTACATTTCCTGTAAGCTATCGGCAGTGGCACGCGTTGTAAGACACCGAGCGTTAAAGTTCAGCGAATCTCTCCACTAATTAGGCTTAACCCGCAATAAAATTAATCAAATAAAAGGATAGGGAGGAGTTGGAAATATATTTCACTATAAGATCGTGGAAATAAGACAAGACATTCAAAACTATCGCCAACATTTGTTTTAATTAATAGTATTTATTATTGTTTGTTTCAGGCGAACGTGCCCCGCGTCCACGGCAAAGACACAGAGCTATCGTGGCAGCCGCTCCCTGGAGCCTGACAGAGAGAAGCAAAACCACCATTAGCTGGTAAGTTCACCTTTACAATATTAACCAGACGACTCGCAAGTCGTCAGGATCACTCAGAATATGAAATAATTACGCACGACTATGAAAAAATTGTCAATGCCTCTTAGTGATAAAGATTGTAGTTTTGGTCTTCGACATTGTGATCACAGAACGATACGGGTAATAAGATTACATAGTGAAGCTGCCACTTCATCTTAATTTTCTGTGTAACCGTTGTACTATATCCAGTCCACCTTCTGTTACACTGTGGTCTCTTAACTTTCAATAGATGTAAAAGTTTAGCAATTTCACATGATCTAATAAAAGGTAATTAGTATTCTAACAAATCTTGGTTTTATATTTTTCCTTTGTTTTCGTCCCAGGAGGCTTCTATCTGATATTGTATATTGCCATAATAACTTCCTTCACAATTAACGTTTCCAATGAATAGTATTATGGTTCACCAGGGCCAGAGATCGATGACTTGGACGACGAAGTGCACAATCCATCCGGCCCATACCCTGGCATCGATGAAGGACTTCTGGATATCGATGGAAGCAAGCCGGATCACCCGATTGGTAAGAAATCTCCATTACCCATTTATCTATGTCATGAATGAAACAACGTAGAAAGTATGAGTGGACTGATTTTATAAAGGAAGCTATGCGATCATGTAGATTCGTTGATGAGTAATACAAATACATCATCTCATTCTACCTATTTTTACCTTTCCCACGCCGCCGTACGGTCAGGCGCAACACACTATTTAAAATTAGCTTGGTGTTTTACAACCAGCTGTTTACCTATGGAGCGAACCTTCGCAAAATTTGCTCTACTTGAAATTTGAACCTATTACACCCCAGTCCATAGCACGTGTTGCCATTATACCAGGGTGGCGACAGACTGCTATACTGCATAATAATGAACGAATTATCACAAAGACTCGCGCTGTTTTCAATGACTGCCAAGTTATTGCTTATGTCATCGACCTTGACTGCCTTCGTTTATTTATCTCCGCAAGCACATTAAAAACTTGTTTTATGTACATTCATTGTTGAGATATCACAAATCAAGTGGATAAGAAATAGAGCTAAGAGGGTACTGGATATATTTTGTTCCCGAGACGGTTTATGTAGAGACAGTATATATAGTGAAAAACCGCCATAATATTTCGCTCCAATTTTACTGTATATAGCGTAATTTCTGCGTAATTTAAGACTACACCTTATGTCAGGGTGAGCGCAGTGGACTGACGCAGTACTTTCTAAATTAAAGGTCTGTGCAGCTGTTTAATCGCGGGTAAGGCTTACGATCAAGCAAGCGCGACGCTCGGCTCGTCATTCAATTGAAATAAATCTAGTAAAGATGAACAGTTTGCCCGCACACGCCATATCTCACTCACATATACTCGTATTGCGACATATACCACGCTCTGGCTTTAGTCACATTATATTTGGACTACATTTTTAATACGATAATAATGTTCTATACCAGGAAAAAAATATGATTTTAATCTCCAGTTGCTAGACTTATTGCATATTCGCAAATATTTTACAATTTTATTATTAGGAAGGCGTGATATCGATCGTTATGTTATTATTTACACATTATCTGGTCATCTGTCACATTACTAGATATATAGCACGCTTGGACAAGAGAACCTGATCGTTATTAACTAAGAATATGTTATGAAAAAGGTTGTTTAATATTATCTCATTCAAGCCGAGTTTAATAAAGAAATAAACCGACTTAATAGGTTAGTTATTAACGAGGATCTAGTTGTAACTCTTGCTTGGTATTTCACTTTAATTACACTGGAGTTACTACTAGGTAACAGGTAGACGTTCGACAGCACAGTTGGGAATAGGACTGACTGCCGAAAAGAACGCCCGCTGGTTCGAAACCCAGGGCATCTGGAAACACACCTCTGACTTTTCTTATTTACGTTTGTATTGCTTGTCAATTATAATCGCTCGCTTAAACGGTGAAGGAAAACATTACGAGGAAACCCTATAGAAATAAGAAACTTCAAGGATTTCAAAGGTATGTGAAGTATGGTAACCCGCACTAGGGTAGCATTGTTGACTAAGGCCTATGACCAGTTACAGAAAAAGCATCAAGCAGCGGGCCAGTACCTATATATAATACAGGGCTGGTACATTATATTGCCATTAGGTGCAGATTGCAATAGCCATTGCTCGGAAAAAAAACAGCAAAAACCTTGCTCCGTCATAGTTTTAACAGTTTGATTAGTTGATGGACGGACAAAAAATCTCACGCTCGGTTGAATAAGCCAAATAAGAAAGTTAAGTACACATATTACAGACCTATACCTATCGGGCTAGCTTTTTAGCATACCGTATCTTTATTCTATGCTATTGACAACAACTCTAGAATCTATATACCGTTAAGTACACCCAAATTTAAAAAACCCTTTATAAATTGTAGGTCTATGTATTCTCTCTTGTTAAAAAATTTTGAATATATTTAAAAACACTATATAATAGCGTCATTCGATATAGATATCAAAGATGATTGGTGATAACGATGACATCTAGTGCCATTCTTCAATAAAGGCCAAACACGTTGATCTTGAACGTAAAAATTCTTTACGAAATCTCGAAGTTTAGTATTTATGACAGCGGAAATCATCGACGAGGAAAGATGCGAATGTAGAACAAAGGCACAGTCATCCATTGTTTTGGACAATTACATGCAAATTATGATAAAACCTGTAGGTACACACGAAGGCCGTATGATAGCGCAGTTGATAATAATTGTGGTCAATGAACATTATACTTTTGGAACATTATCAGTGCGGTCGCTACCACGGAATTTGATAAATAATTATTCTGAGGTATAATGTTAAGGGTTAAATAGATATTGCCAGAACTTTCTCAAATTAAATGTGCTATGGAACATTTATCTTTGATAGAATAGTAGCCTATCTACCGTTCTTAGCGAGATTATATGATACGTCGGCACTTAAAACTGTTCATTCAAATATTCAATATACATTAGTCTATAATTTTTCAAGTTTTTTCCTTTGGACGTGTCGAATAACTGTAGTATAGATACGAGTTCGTTGAACTTGGCCGAATCAACGTCAAGGAAACTTCCTGACACGTTGATATACTAATATTTTAAATAACCAAGAGCTACATATTCGTTAGCATGAGAACAGAATAACGTGATGTTATTTGAATTTGTATGACCGCCGTCTGAGAATTGTTTATTTAGTATTCATTATGTAAATCTAAATGCCACAATAAGACATACAATGTTATAAAGGTTTTTAATTCTTAATTTGGCAGTTTATGATTTATAATATCTTTACGGCTTGTTTCAAACATTCAACTATTATTTTACTTAAATATCTTTGAAATATACCGAAGATTCTCTTTTTCTGTACTATTATTCATTCATGTCACACCTTGGTAGAAAAAGATACACTGTTCGAGGATTTGCAATATTTCTCTATCACTAAAAATAAATTCATAGTGCAGAAAATTACATAAACATAATCCTAAGTAGATATTTACCTACATAATATATGAATTAAGATAACGTGCAATCTAACAACCCATTCATTGTGTTTGAAACATATGAAGCCTGAACAAACAAAGCTTAATAAAGATAGCAACAATTATGCCGAGCAAACATTTATTTTGTCACATCATCGATTACAGGTGTGTGAAGTCTACCAATCCGCACTAGGCCAGCGTGGTGGACTAAGGCCTAATCCCTCTCATTAGTAGAGGAGGCCCGTGCTCAGTAGTGGGCAAGTATATAATACAGGGCTGATATTATTTATTTATATTATATCATCGATTATAATGGAAGCTCAATTCCATACCCCTTCCATTCCGCATTCCCCCATTAAAATATCGGTGGCGTACTATCTCTTCTTATAGTGTTTTTTTTTATTTATACGGGGACGGCTAAGTGACCGCCACTCTTGTAATTTTAAATTATTCGTTATCTACTCTTTCATGTGCGGTATATGGAGTGGGGTCCAATAGAATGTCGACTGACGAGAGACTACCCCTCGACAGTCGACACAATTATGCCGGCCTGTTTGAACCGGATATACATGGGCTGATCCCGGAACGCGACACACTTACGTGGGCGATTATGGTGGGTTTTAACATCTTGTGTATGGTGGTCGCTATACTGGTGGATATAAAATATATCCTAACACCAGAAAGTGCGATGTTTATAAACAGCAGTGGCCACTTGTCATTAGGCAACTTGTTTTTTTACACGTACTTAGTTGCTTCAATGATCTCGTGGCAAAGATCTTAGCATTTCCCAAGCGGGGCAATTAAGATTGATCTATTTATAACAAGAAAATAAAGTCAACAGTTAGAAACCAGGCAGTCTGCAGTACATAAATTTTGTCACCAATTGAAACATTGTAAATCATGCCCCAAACTGCCGAATCGTAAACCACTACCAAAGCTGTAATGTATTGATTCCAGGTGGAGAAGATGACAAGTATCCGGCCAGCGAAGATGGGTTGACGCACGAAGACGGCGCCCACACCGACGACGGTAAATGGCTCGCATCGTCGGGCGATGAAATCGACTATCCTTACGGTGAATGGTCCACGGCCCATAACACGCCTCACACCTTCCACGGTTAAGTAACGCTCTGCACCTATATACAGGGTACTTCATCACAAATCACTGGATAATTGAAAGGCAAAGTGAAAGCGTTTATAGGAAGCCTTGAAAGGCGTAGTAATTTTGGGTTATTAGCCTTAGAGAGACTGACGGAAAAAAAAAATTGCGTTATAAAATAAAAGAAATACTTGTTTCTCTTGTTTCCTGCTATCATTAGAGTTTAACCCCTGATGTCGATGTTTGTCAAGTACTGACGAATAGTCACGAATACGAGTGTAAACAGCTTAAATTGGTGTATTCGTTACTCATAATAATTCATAGTCCCAATGTATTTGTGCATATTATTCGCCAATAGTTTAAATGAGGCATTAGACTATTCGGATTAGTCACTGAGCAGCGCATTTCAAATGTTAAAGCCGGGCAAAGTATTTAGAAGTCATTCCATAGTTGGAATGATATTACTTATGTCTCTAAGAATTTTAAAATAACTTACAATGTCCAATATCTTCAGAAATAGCGCTCCTTAAATTAAAAGTATTTATTTACGTACACAGTTCATAAACAGTAAATAATCTTCAATTACTAGTATAATTTGAAGGAATTTGTTTATGACCAACTGCGCAGCGTACCCAAAACTATGGAGAGCACTAATTCGATTAATGTTAATGACTTGATTTCCAATATTTTGTTAATTTATAGCGTTATCTATTAAATGCCATCCTTTGCGTTTTACAAAGTAAAACTTTATTATCATACAGAATAGATGCTCTAAATATAAAAGAACGCACCTTAGTCCCGATAATTAGCGTCAAGTTCGCACATGCAAGCGTAGATAGCGAATAATTTAAAATTACAAGAGTGGCGTGTGGTCACTCGTCATTCGTCCCATCAGATATTACGACTCATAAACATAATGGCTAGTAATTTTATTTCAACGTCCTTCAAATAGAAACACAATACATATTGCGCACTGTGGTGGCGCTTGGTGGCAGAAATATATTGTTTTTACTTTGGATATCTATCCATCTTTAAAATCTTGTAAGCAAATATACCAGGTTATTTGCAACTGTGTCATAAATAATATTGTCCTAAAGGTGCGAGGTTTAAGATCTAAATACACGCATTGAAGTAAATACAAAAAAAATACACGACGAATTGATAAACTCCTTTTTTTGAAGTCGGTTAAAATGTAGAAACAACAGTTGCAAATGGCTTTAAACTTTGAAGTACCTTGTATATAGCTTGATGAGTACATTCATTTCTGATTGGCATTGCTTTATTTTCCCCTGCAATTAAACTAAACATTGATTTTGGAATGCGTCACAGGAATAATTTAGAATTTTGTATTTTTTTATTCTTATAACGTAAGCGGGCAAAAGTTCACTCAGTCAAGTGAGTTTTGGTGGCTTTGTTTAAGAATAAACGAAAACTGAATTACAGCGAAACAAAATGGATCAAAATTTGCATGTTTCGAAGCTTTGCACATAAAATTATACGCTTAAATCCCTCCCTGACGTTCCTTTTCATTATCACTCATACATTTTTGTAATTATAGATGGGGGCAAAGCAGTCGGGTCTCATGGTAAGTCATAACCACCGCCTATAAACAGCAAAGGAATAATGGTCGATTGTCTTTAAATGCTAAAATATGGGCTGCTTTATTAATTCAAAATTATTTCAGATGGCGTCAACGGGCTCGGCAACAGATTTGGAGACGACAGGCCCATCTCACCCATGCCCGGGGTACGTATTTTACATATAGGTTACATAGTGTTACCCTACGATAAGACGCAAGTACGTAATGACGTCCCCCCCGAGGCAATGCTTATGCGCTCGATCTCCATACTAAATACACGCCCATGCACGGGACGATATTTATCGCTCATGATTGTAAGTATAGATTGAGGCCTATGATGGACTCGAAAACATTTCCCTTCCTTTCCTGCTCCGCCCATCCTAAGATGTTCCCTTCTCCTTCATCAACTTTTCCATCCTATTTTCCTCCTCCAACTTTTCCAGGGTTTTTAGTCGCTAAGCCGGGGATTCTAGTATTCCATTCGCTTTTTCCCTGGTGATGACTGCGGGGTCTGTATCTATAAAAAAAAATGTCTGATACGGCAAAGGGCTCATCTCGTTTCAAGAGAAATACTCTTGGTCTGTAGGCCTACTAATTGTTAATTTATCTAATCCTAAATAAATTTAACTGCAATGATTGAATTCCATTTTTAGATTACGCCGAACATGAACACATACCAACAGAAGAAGAATCTTGCCCAGGGCATGATGGACCTGGCGCTGTTGTCTGCCAACGCAAACCAGCTGCGCTACGTTCTGGAATCATCCACCAACCACCCGTACTACTACTCCAGTGTGACGTTCATCTCTCTCAGCATTATCCTACAGGTACCTATGTTCTACGAAGTTAGGCAATGTTGTGAATTATGATGCTATAATTTCACCCTGACGTCGTATAGTGGTTAATTCTGCTTCTGGTGTTTATAATGCGGCCCAAATATACCGTCGTATTTAATTATGTCTGATGTCCTTCAACTTGCTTGAAAATGTGTCTGGCGCTAAGTTCACATTGGAAGGAACTTCATTGAAATGAATTCAGTAGTTTTTACGAGATACGAACAATTTATCCGACTCGTTAGTTATAGTCATTTACATAATGTATAATTTTCAGATCGCCGTCGGTGTTGGCCTAATCATGAACAGCCAGTACGACGTCAACGAAAGGATGACATCCACAAAGCGGACAAAATAAATAACATGACAGTGCTGGGCGTGTTCCTGGTCACCATCGTTAATGTGTTCATCACGTCGTTCAGCGTGGCCACGCCGGCCGTGGCCCCCAATCTAGCGGCCTCGCGTCCACTCCGCGACATCTAGCGACAACAAACTCTAACTTTATATAAGTGAAGTTTTAGTAATGTTCCTATAGAGGTCTATTTAAGCTGTTTTCGTCTTGTATCTCAATTGTAATGTTTTTTAAAAGTATTTGTACACCAAACCAGTATACGGCTGTGTCAGTCCGTGTATTATGATTCTTAAATGTTCATGTCTACTTACTACCATTATAGCTGGCACAAAGATGTGCTTGTTATTAGTACAGTAGGTACTATTTGTGTGTTCCACATTATGTGACAATACTCAATAGTAAAAGCATTGGATGCGTAGCAATTTTGACTGTATATTAGGCAATATTATAAGGTATTGGATGCGTAAAAAGATTGATTGTCCGTAAGGCAATATTATGAGACTGAACATGTGACGCGCACAGTAATGACCGCAGTACTTTTAGTTCATATTATAAAGTTTCACATAATGTGGAGTTGATTTAGTATAAGTTGTCGTTGGATTTTAACCAGTCTTAGAATCTCTGTAGTATATCAAGACTGACGGCTCAACTACCAACGAATATAACGTCTAGGCCAGAGGCGGCTTTACCTATTGTGCAGGGTGTGAGCTGCACACGGGCGCAGTATGTCAGGGGGGCGCTACACACGACACCTTCAGAGACCAGCGTTGCTCGCGACACTGACTCTCTTAAACAACCTGCATCCGTGCTAAGGCCGGCGAGCGGCTTCTTTACTTTACACAATAACTTTTGATGTAATATTTAGTATCAAATTTATTCAAGATTACTTGTCTTGGGGCACGAAGGAATTGATTGCACACAGGCGGCACATGAGCTAGAGCCGCCTCTGGTCTAGGCTAGAATACGTGTTGATAAAAAGAACGATTTGATCGTGCTTTTATAAATTTATGCTTATTCAAAAATCACTACTTTTTATATAAATGAACACATTCGTTGTTTTTATCATCACAAAGTTAACGTATGGCATTTATTTAAATTAAGTTTAGTTTCAACATGTATTTACGTGGGCGTCGCTAAGCTATAAACCAGTTCCCTAGTCAAATTCTGTTTCGAATAAATCCATATTTTATCATTCCTTTCCTAAACAGGGGAAAATATTAACATAATTTATAGCAAACACCCTGTATAAGCACTTCAAAGTGACCCGCAGACTGGAGAGCGATACGTACGCGTACTTAATTACTTATGTAAAAGTACTTAATATTATAATTATGATGAATATTGTAATTCATATCTTAGTTCATGACATTCGCAATAGAATATGAATTGATCGAAAAGATCACTAAGTCAATTAAACTAAAATATTATAATAATTTATTACAATATATTATACAAAATTTTAAATTGTCCGAGGTACACTCGTGTTATTTTATATGAAATGTATTCTGTAAAGTTTGAAATGTTTAATCAAATTAAAATTATAAACTCTAAAATGTTTGCCCTCCTCATGTTTATACATTTTTATTGAAAAATTAAATATATAATATCACTAAGTATAAAAAGTAACATCAATATAAACAATATTTTAAAGATTATTATGACTATTACCTCGAGAGATGCAATAATATTTATTATTTTTGCACCACACAAATTCTCAGTAAATGAAACTTTTATGTTTATGTTTAAGCAATGGTTTATTTTACCCACCTCGTTAACTGTTAATAAAGTATCAACATTCCTGTTAACTGCTGTAAAGATATTCACCCGCAGTATTTGTTTTGTAAATACAGTAATTAAATAAAATCGACAAACCACAACCCTTGTAGTTTCTTTTAAACTTAATAAATGAATATTTATTTATATATAACTTTTATTCACAACCAGGTTTAAACTTAGTCTTCTTATATGAGCGGCGCTGCGTACATTACCATGCGCTGTCAATTTTAAAACCATACTGAAGTCACGTGGACGGATTGCAGTACAGTTGAGTTAAACAGTGTTCGGAACGCCAGATCTAGTAGGTAATACATATCAAAGAGAATATAATCACGTTTTAGTAAATACTAGGTTTTGTTCGCGGCTTCGCCCGCGTGAAGGAGTTTTCCGGGATAAAAGTCCCAGTATATATTTTCCCGGGATAGTAGCCTATAACCTTTCCAGGGTCTTATACTATCCCCATACCAAATTTTGCTTTCTTGTACCACGTTCCCATGGGAACGGGATAAAAAGTATCCTATGTCCGTCTCCTGGTTCTAAGCTACCTCTTCACCAATTTTCAGCCAAATCGGTTCATCCGTTCTTGAGTTATAAATAGTGTAACTAACACCACTTTCTTTTATATATATAGATTATAGGCCTATATCGATGTTAATATTTTTCACTAAAAGAAAATAAAAGTAGTTAACTTTACACACTTCTTATAATAAAAGTGGTTTACTTAACTTACTTGGTGATTCAAAGGTTTGAATTTTTCAGCTACTTTTGTGGTGGATTGTATATGAAATATCAGTGAGGCTGCTATTGCAGCAGGGAACCGAATGAGGGTTCTCATTTGCAGCGTAATAGGTTTATATAATTATCTTTATTTTCTTTTCTTTTTATGTATAAAACAGCACAAATCAGAATCCAAAATGTATTGAATACAAAACAAATCTAATAAATTGTCAGGTGGCAATTTCAAAGTAATCTATTTAATAATAGTTGATAGAGGAGACGTCGGTCCGTCCACTAGCCTAAGAAAGTACATACATATAAAAGAGCGGACGCGCGACTCGCCACATTCTACTATAGAATTAACTAAACCAGTCTTTTGGAGATAGATTTCAGCATGCTATACACCAAATACATTTGTCTGTCAACCAGTAAACGGATTTATTTCAATAAACTTGTTAATGTACATCTACATACAAAGGAATAGTTTAGCTAATTGCTATACCACCACGTTGGAGCACATGACGTTTCATTATTATAATGATTATTTTTGCATAACGACACCAAGTTGATGTACAAATACCGATTTTATATAAATAGAAATTATGAATTTTATTTCTTTCTATTGACTTCATTGTCGTTGTTTCTACCGTTAGTGTCGCGCGTCCCTCCCAAATTTTACATTAAATATGCCGTACAAAACACATATTTCTATAGTTCCAGTTAAATTTCATGGTATTGCTGTCAAAGCCCGCGCATTTGTGACTTTATCAAGTTTGAGATCCCGAGCCACGATGCTTCAGTGCGAATAAAATGTATACCAAATAAATCTGATTAAGAATAATTTAAAAATAAAAAAAAGTCTATACATATAGGAACATATAGCTGTTGAATAAAAGAAATCGCAGCGTCTATAGACAGCCTATGTATACAAGCATTAGAGAAAACTTTACGTTAATGGGAAATAGTTGGATTACGCTAACCGCTGTATATATAATTTTAATCGATGCACCCGATCGCTTTCGAGTGTTTAGCCGACGCATTATCCTCGCGAAATGAGTCGTTTGCGTGTCGAGTTGATTTTTGTTGTTTTGTCAGATGCGAGAACGTGGTCTGAACTCGAACAAGTTGACAGACACGCGTCTGTTGTAACAAACGGCTCGTTTCGTTAAATATTTATACATTGCAAACAACGTAGGTCAAGTTGCACTCTCCCTTGTTATGATCGGGTATCGGTTACAATAAGTAAATAGGATACGATAGGAATGTTCAACACTCGACAGAAAAGGAGCTTTTTGTTTCTATTCCCGAACGAATCCTAGAACAGAGAGTATTTATAAAGTACTCGATTTATAACGCAAAATTATTGGTGTTTCACTTTGGAATACGTCCAATAAGTTTTGATATTTGAGTAATCATAGTGGAAGTCAAGTAGAATAAGCATGGAGATGTCAAGACAAATTTATAGGAATCTACGGTCGACGGATAGTCAAACTGCAACCGAAGCACAATTCGAAAACGTAGATAAGTGTATTTGTAATTTTATCCCATCGATCCAAATGCGACTGCGCAAAATATGGGGTGATTTTGAAATTAGCAACTTATTTGCGCTTATTTCAGTGTGCACTTGTATTCGACTTTATTATTAACGACCGTCTATCCGCAATATAATTGCAACAGGTATATCATTTTGCAATTACATAGTTCTATCTCGAAGCTGCCACAATATAAATACGAAATATTTACAGGAGGAAATCAAATAGAAGGGAAACACCAAAAATATTGTGTCTGTTATTGCTAGCGTTTTGTTGCGTGTAAGCAAGACCGTAGTTTAATTAATGTTTAGCGTTACATCTGCTGTTCAGCAGTTTTGTCATATTATTATTTAACTTAAATTCCTATAGGTTTGATACTAACTACAACACTTGTTTTATCTCATTGTGATGCAAGCAACAGATTTTAAATTCTGGTTGTCGAATTTGCGTTACTTAGCAGTAATAATTTCAAACCAAGCAATTTTTCTAGACAAAACCGCGCGGCGATCGCAACAAAATATAAACTACGGCCCATTATGTGTGTGTGGGTATACATTGTGTGTGTGTGGGAGCGTGCTGTGTGGTGTTGGTGTTGGTGCCTAGATGGCGTCGATGTCGACGTCGTCCGCGTCGTCGTCGTCGGCGCGGCTCTTGGCGGCGGGCGCGGGCGCCACGCTCACCGCCTTGATGGGGCTCACCGTCGCGCGGTCGTCGTACTCGATCTGCAAACACAACGGACACCACACTGTACTCAGATACATTCACTCTAACTGGACAGGTAATGATATTTGACATAAGACCGGGAGATTCTGTATTTGTCCTGTAATGCCAGAACAAACATTTTGCGTGGTTTTTTCAATGACATGCCTGGAACTGGATCATTTAAAGGTGATATACGCCATGCAGGCGACTCGTCGTAAAAACTAAGTTGAATCGATTTCGTGACATGCTTGAAATGTATGTCTCACCAACTCTACATTAAAATGCGATAAGGACAAGTGGACGAAGAGCAAACATTGTATACTTTAACGATAACCGCTTCCCCGGATTGCGACCTGAACCGAGCACCACGGCTGGTTAGTTTCCTTCATTTGATCCATGCATTTTTGCCTCCCATGATCTCTAATAATTCCTTATTGAGGGCCACTTGCAGTATGAAGCACGCCACGTGTTGCCACAAAAATAGCAAAACATGCGCTATGCGGGGCAGCGACTCGCCAATGAGCATGCGTAGATTCGGCGTGCCGTGTCATGATAATCCTATTTTCGTAGCTAAGCCCCTAGTCCCGTCCACTACACTAACCTCAATGTCCTCTGCGGAATCGTGGTCGTCATCGCTGTCGTCCTCCTCGGCCTCCTGCAGCCAGTCGAGGAACGGCTGCGCGCGCCGGCGTACGTCTGCCACCACTTCCTTCGACGCGAATTTACGTGAAGGCTTCGCGGCCCATTCCAGGATCGCCTTTTCTTCCACAATGTCCTCGTCGTACAGCAACTGTAATTAACGACGAAACGTAGTTAAGTAAATTATCACAACGTGAGCACTAAGCAAGTAGTTATTAAAGCACAACATTTTAATAACTACGTAGGGGTAGCATTAGCGCCATATTTTGTAATGTTTGGATGTTTTGTTTAAACCAGGTAATGTTTATAGGAATCGTGATTAGTGGCATTTGGCGTCTTTATCAGGTTGTTTGATAGGTTTGTGTGTATCGTGTGTATCGCGGTGCCGTACCTTGAGTATGGCGGGCACCTTGGGCAGCAGCGTGGCGTGGTGCCCGCAGAGCGCGGTGAGCGCGTGCAGGGCGCTGCGCTGCGCGCGCGAGTCGCCGCGGGTGTGAGTGTGAGGCGTGTGTATCGTGTGTATCGTGGTGCCGTACCTTGAGTATGGCGGGCACCTTGGGCAGCAGCGTGGCGTGGTGCCCGCAGAGCGCGGTGAGCGCGTGCAGGGCGCTGCGCTGCGCGCGCGAGTCGGGGCGGGTGTGAGTGTGAGGCGTGTGTATCGTGTGTATCGTGGTGCCGTACCTTGAGTATGGCGGGCACCTTGGGCAGCAGCGTGGCGTGGTGCCCGCAGAGCGCAGAGCGCGTGCAGGAGCACTACGCTGCGCGCGCGAGTCGCCGCGGGTGTGAGTGTGAGGCGTGTGTATCGTGTGTATCGTGGTGCCGTACCTTGAGTATGGCGGGCACCTTGGGCAGCAGCGTGGCGTGGTGCCCGCAGAGCGCAGTGAGAAGCGCGTGCAGGGCGCTGCGCTGCGCGCGCAATCGCCGCGGGTGTGAGTGTGAGGCGTGTGTATCGTGTGTATCGTGGTGCCGTACCTTGAGTATGGCGGGCACCTTGGGCAGCAGCGTGGCGTGGTGCCCGCAGAGCGCAGTGAGCGCGTGCAGGAGCACTACGCTGCGCGCGCAGAGTCGCCACGGGTGTGAGTGTGAGGCGTGTGTATCGTGTGTATCGTGGTGCCGTACCTTGAGTATGGCGGGCACCTTGGGCAGCAGCGTGGCGTGGTGCCCGGCAGAGCGCGGTGAGCGCGTGCAGGGCGCACTACGCTGCGCGCGCGAGTCGCCGCGGGTGTGAGTGTGAGGCGTGTGTATCGTGTGTATCGTGGTGCCGTACCTTGAGTATGGCGGGCACCTTGGGCAGCAGCGTGGCGTGGTGCCCGCAGAGCGCGGTGAGCGCGTGCAGGGCGCTGCGCTGCGCGCGCGAGTCGCCGCGGGTGTGAGTGTGAGGCGTGTGTATCGTGTGTATCGTGGTGCCGTACCTTGAGTATGGCGGGCACCTTGGGCAGCAGCGTGGCGTGGTGCCCGCAGAGCGCAGTGAAGCGCGTGCAGAGCACTACGCTGCGCGCGCGAGTCGCCGCGGGTGTGAGTGTGAGGCGTGTGTATCGTGTGTATCGTGTGTATCGTGGTGCCGTACCTTGAGTATGGCGGGCACCTTGGGCAGCAGCGTGGCGTGGTGCCCGCAGAGCGCGGTGAGCGCGTGCAGGGCGCTGCGCTGCGCGCGCGAGTCGCCGCGGGTGTGAGTGTGAGGCGTGTGTATCGTGTGTATCGTGTGTATCGTGGTGCCGTACCTTGAGTATGGCGGGCACCTTGGGCAGCAGCGTGGCGTGGTGCCCGCAGAGCGCGGTGAGCGCGTGCAGGGCGCTGCGCTGCGCGCGCGAGTCGCCGCGGGTGTGAGTGTGAGGCGTGTGTATCGTGTGTATCGTGGTGCCGTACCTTGAGTATGGCGGGCACCTTGGGCAGCAGCGTGGCGTGGTGCCCGCAGAGCGCGGTGAGCGCGTGCAGGGCGCTACGCTGCGCGCGCGAGTCACCGCGGGTGTGAGTGTGAGGCGTGTGTATCGTGTGTATCGTGTGTATCGTGGTGCCGTACCTTGAGTATGGCGGGCACCCAGCAAGGCAGCAGCGTGGCGTGGTGCCCGCAGAGCGCGGTGAGCGCGTGCAGGGCGCTGCGCTGCGCGCGCGAGTCGCCGCGGGTGTGAGTGTGAGGCGTGTGTATCGTGTGTATCGTGTGTATCGTGGTGCCGTACCTTGAGTATGGCGGGCACCTTGGGCAGCAGCGTGGCGTGGTGCCCGCAGAGCGCAGTGAGCGCGTGCAGGAAGCACTGCGCTGCGCGCGCAGTCACCGCGGGTGTGAGTGTGAGGCGTGTGTATCGTGTGTATCGTGGTGCCGTACCTTGAGTATGGCGGGCACCTTGGGCAGCAGCGTGGCGTGGTGCCCGCAGAGCGCGGTGAGCGCGTGCAGGGCGCTGCGCTGCGCGCGCGAGTCGCCGCGGGTGAAGCGCAGCAGCAGCGCGCGGTGGCGCCGCACGTCGCCCGCCAGCGCCGACCCGCGCACCAGCACCTCGAATATCACCAGCGGCGCCTTCGACTTCACCTCCAGCCTGCAACGCCACGACACATTACCACCGTGCTACACTTCGTTATCTGTTTCACCCAACAGTAAAATTCAAGCTCAACGAATGCAAGATAAATAATCAGTGCATATAATCGCAGTCACCTCTCAGCCTCGTGCAAGATCTCGTTGATGGCCTTGCCGCTGGAGAGGTCTCCATTGCTGGCGCGCTGCTTCAAGAAGTCATAGAACAGGTCCATGCGCTGCTTCTCATTCTTCTCGTTGTCCTCGGACACCGTCATGCTCTTCACACCCTCCGTCAAATCTGTAAACCATGACAATTACAACTGATTACAAATAAAAAAATACACAAAGTAAAGATAGCCGCCGACATGAAAATTTTAATTAATCTGATTGCACAACATGCTCCTTGTGTTTTAATGGAGAGATCTATTTATATTTAACCGCATATGTATAAAAATATAGTCTTATTTCGGGCTTTCACTACTTTGACAATAATACAGCGAAACCGTTGCCCGAACCAACTCAAACTCTACACTAGTTGTCCACAATGACACTACCTCAGTGGCGCGGTTGTATCTTGTGCGCAGTACGATACCGCTCTACGATCGGTTCAAATCCCGAATCGGTTAGTGATGTCAGTTTCTGGTTTTACTACTCAGTAACTCGGAGTCTATAATTTATGCTCCTGATGGTGAGAGGCTCACCCCTAATCACATCATGGGAACGAAAATGTTCGGCAAAATGCCTGAATGCAACTTTCCCTACAGTTTCGGTTATGAAGGCGTGATGTGCGTGTGCATAGACATTACCCTGCATGCGAGCCCGCACCGCCTCCTCGCTGACGTCCACCGTCCAGCCGTCATCATCCTCCTCGTGATGTTTAGACTTCTCCTTGTCCTTCTTGCTACTCTTGGGCACCGGCGTCGTCGGAGTGATCGGAACGTCACTCTCCTGCAACACATGTTTAATAAAAACCAGTTAATAAATGGACATGATCAAGTAACTTTCGTGTGTGAAGTAATCAAATGGCAAGCCGACTTAGGTTACACCTTGCCAGATTAACATATAGGCTACTCTATCTCGTTAAATTGCTCCGGTGGGAAATATTTCATATTTTTATGTAGATGGCGCTTGCGTGTTACGTAATGGCACTATGGATAGTTACCATGGCTAAGGGATGTTTGTTCTGGGAAAGGCATTCTATGCTGATGATGCCACAAGCAACATCTTGTGTGTCATGAATCTGTGGCATAGGAATAGAGCTGTAGAGGGTGTTACACATACGTTCTTGGCGTCATTCTCCTGTCCATCGTGGTTGCCGTTCGCGTTGGCGCCGGGGCCGGAGCGCTTCGACCTCTTGCCGCGGTTGCCCTCCGTCAGAGAAGAACCCTGCACGTGTCAACATAAGTTACTGGTTGTAGTTAATACACAGTACACACATATAGATCTAAAATTTTAATGTAGTCAGTAGTGTAGTGTTTGTTCAAGTAGTATACTGGCTGAAGGCTT
Organism: Manduca sexta; assembly: GCF_014839805.1. Taxonomy (NCBI): domain Eukaryota; kingdom Metazoa; phylum Arthropoda; class Insecta; order Lepidoptera; family Sphingidae; genus Manduca; species Manduca sexta. The sequence goes on along the minus strand of NC_051125.1, from coordinate 12,209,999 downwards.
ATCAATTTGCCAGGATGGAATATATTCAGTTTGACCATGCCCTTACATGAATCATATGAGGCAGGTGCAATATACATTTTACACAATTCTTTATATAGAATTGATTTGGCTTTGTTTTTAGGACCAGCTGGCAAATTACGTTAGAAAACTCTGATTAGCAACTATGGAAACCAGGATATGTTACAGCATAAGTCATATACACTACAAGTTGGTCAAAAAGATCTTCATAACAAAATCTGGTAACCAGCAGTGGAAGAGATTTCTTCACCCACCTGGACAGCAGGGTCAGCGGCGGGCGGGTTCTTCAGTATGAAGGTGTTGAGTTTGTGGTTGAAGTCGAGCTGGCCGTGGTACCCGCAAGCCTTGCAGCCCTGCGAAATAGTGTTCCGCTTGGTGGACACAATCAGCTCCGTCTCGGGGTTATCGCACTCCGGGCACAGCACGAACTTGCGGATGAACCTGCAGCATCACGACACTCACTTCAGTTTACTGGTTAGTGCAGAAATGACGTTTCAACAGATTAGACTCTTAACAATGGACTATTTTTCACTGATGCCCATCATTATCAAACTATATCACTCTACTGTAAGATAGGCCGTTTGCAAAGCACTCTATTGAGACTGATCTTAGATTCTTGTTTCTCCAACTGCTGCCATTCATTTTATGTATGAGGCCACCGCACCTAGTCTTTTTAACGTTTTTTCTTCTAACGTTTTTTCGGCTGATTGGAACGTGATCCAGTATGAATGTTTGCATTATTGTGAAATTAACTCATGATACCGCATATTTCATGTAGTTATTATCTGTTTCATTTTTTACTATAGTTATATATTGTTATTATTAACTTAATTAGTGTAATTGGTTTATCCGTTCTAATTGAAATAAATAAATAAATAATAAATAAATAAATAAATTGAGGCATCCTACACTATATCTTAATGAAAGAACCTTTCTGCCTCTTTTAATTTGGCTAATATCTATTAGAAAAGTTTACCTTCGAAAGTCGATAACATAAGTATTGTAAACCCATTTGTGGTACTCACCCGTCCAGCAGGTCCTGCAGCTTGGCCGAGTCGTGGCTGCCGTTGACGATGAACCGCTCGTTCTTGAAGTCGAACTGCGTCTGAGCGCCGAGCTCGCAGCCGAAGTACTTCGTCGGGTCTGGAATCGGGATTCGTTCTTATTGAGTACCAGAGGTACTTGTGATGCAGATGCTGTCGTGTGCCATTCGTCTTCAATATGGATGTACCAGCTCGACAAGACAGCGTCACAGAAAACCAAAGGAATTAGACAGCTTTGTAGGTAGACTACATACGATCAGTTTGCTACGAATCAATAAATCTTAGCCCAACTCATTTTTATTTTAAGATCATCAATGTATCCAAATTGCGTTGTTTATCTAGATCAGACTGCACAATTTCGAAAAGAAAACAATGTCAAAGCAAGTATTTACCCAGGATGGGTAGTGCAAAGTATAATTCCCCACACATGTGGCAACACCGATAGCTATATTCAATAACTTACATTTCTGAAAAAACCAGTATCATCCAGCAGAGAGAAAGAAAGAGAGAGAGAGAGAGAGAGAGAGAGAGAAGAGAGAGAAAGAGAACGAGAAAGAGAGAGAGAAAGAGAGAGATTTATTCAGCGATAGAAATTTATCTAAATGCTGCTATATCCCATCCATCAGGCGCTGGATAGACAATAATAAATACTCACAAGTGGCTGGCCTGCCGAGCGCCTTGGCCACTTCCACCATGTTGACGATGACGGTCTTGATGCCGTTGCCTTTGCCCTCCACCTTAGCGCATATCCGCGGCATCTTGTACCGGTAGAACGCGTCCGACACGTTCCTGTTCACGTTCACCGACCCCATCTTGACCGATTATTGTACAACTACTCTTCTTAAATATTATATTCTACTTGGTTTGGGGGTGACGTTTTGATTTTTACACTGGATCTGGAAATTGAAAAAGAAATTTATGAGTATGGCGTGTCAAGATTTTCTTGCTGTTTTAATATGCTAGATGGTCCGTAGTAGGTGTTAAGTCCTCCTGGATAAATACCACAGATCTGTCTACAAGTGTACAAGTACTATTGTATTATAGTTTGAACATTATTAAAAACAAAGTAGAATGTAATGTCAGGGTGACGAGAACACTAAAACCCTGGAAAGTTATGAAATCCCTAGTTCTTAACTCTTGGTCTCTCGGCGAGCCAAGACAGCTACATGACATTTGCGTGTGTCACGGGATTATAACCTTATATACTACATAATAAGGTTATTTTTCCGTCACACGCGTAGCTGTCAATGTTTGGCGGCAAACATTCAGTTACCTGTACATATTTGAAAATAAAATTTTGACAAGTCATGACGGGTTAATATGATTCTGTTAAGGGATAACCGTGGCGCTTATCATCAGGCTAGCGACTTGCTGGACTCGACAAAAAGGTACAGTAGACTGACTGACCAGTTAGTTGAGAAGCGTCTCGTGGTGTCGCGTCGGTGGCGGCGGAGCGGCCGAGCAGCCGAGCAGCGGGTGGGGCGGGGGGCGGGGGCGGAGAGCGCGGGCTCCCGCGACGCGCGCCAGTCACGTCTGCCGCAGCGGCAGCAGCTTCCGATGCCTGTTACTGCAAAATTTTGATGTTCTGCGAACAGACCGCCGGTGGTGAGGGCTCGGCCGCGTCCTTTGGGGCCGGCGCGGGCTGACCGAGTTGGGGCAGACTATATCCATTAACCTTATGGTTGATTAACATACGGATGATTTTAGCATAACAAAATAAACATACACCGTTGAGTATTTTGTTATAGGCATACTATCAGCCGTACATTAATGCACATAAGGTTGAGTTTCATTTTCATGGATTTCGTCAATATTATTATGTCGCCACTCGGTTCATCCACGCTGACCCCTAGTGCTCGCGCTCCCGCACCACGTGCGGATCTGCATTCCAACCGACCGCCCATATACAAGTACAAACAAATCCTCAAGAGCAGCCTACGGAGCGTCTTAGCGTTGCTTAGCTTAGTGTACAGATTCTATATCCAAAATGGACCTGATTTTGTATCTGTCTATGCATGGTTTTGCACCGTAGCGGCTTATTTCAGTTTCACCCAATGAACGCCCTAAACACAGGCTGGTAAAATTTTCTGGATGGACGCAGTCTCACTCGTTAGTTTGAAGATACAGTAAGGTCAAGTAACAAGAAAATACACTATTAAATTCTTTTTGCTGCTCTAAGTTTGTAGCCTCATCAGATCTATACGGCCTTTGTCTTTGATAGTACTCTCAAACCGCTTGTGATAATCTGCAGCCTGGTCAAAACCTATTATAGTTTATAACCCAGACCGATAATCGTAACCCTAGGCACTATTGCCGTGACGAGTTGTTGGTGGTGGCTGTGGTACCTGCGCGCAGTATTCCTGGTTGTGTGAAGCGTCATGCACGCTCGACGGCTGCCGGCCGCTGTTCTTGTGGCGACACACCGACTACTCTCCGCGCACTGTACTGATGTCTCTGTAACAATACAGAACGGTACCGTTACTATACTGCTATATATATACTTGAAGAAGTTACTAGGTCTTTTGAGGAAACCCGTCGAAATAGGAGCCGTGAAGTCCATCTCTGCCACTAGAAATAGAGTCTTAGTAACTGGTGTCTTTATTTGAAAGACATTATAATGTTATAATTGTAATTACGAAACAACTAAGACGAGCTTTTCCCGCTCTTTATGACCTAAGCTTCCCAATATAATTATAAGCCTCATTTCTTGGTGTCAATTCATTAAGTATCACCGCTTTGTTCATAAACATTAAACTAAGCTAAAATTTAGTCAACGTGTCACGAGTTGTGTAATTATTTATTATTGGTCTGCATGTCGTAAAATTCATAATATGCAAGTGTGTTTCTATGTAACTTTCCAACCATGTAAACAAACATTAGTAATTATACTCGTATGTAATTATAATCTGGTAAGTAACAGACCGCATTTTATCTCACGAAGCATATTTTGTAGGTAGTACCAAAAAAAAAATTCAAAGTTAACATTTTCAGTAACGCATTTTTTTAACTTAAAAACCATTCACCAAAATTCTTACCAAATATCAATAAACCAGTCACATATCGCAGTTTCGATACTACATAGGTTAGAACGGACACGTATTATGTATTACGTACAAAACAATAACAAGCCGCGACACGAATATAAGAGACCTTCGCGCGGCGCAATGTCGCCGGTAGACGCGCACATACGCGCATGCGCGTTCAACTGTGTGCGTTTGCAGTTTGGCTGGCTTGCGTATTGTATGCTACTATAGTTATGCCCCTTAGATAAAATACGTTTCTACAATAGTAAATGCTGATAGAAAACACAAAAAATGTATGGAATGACATACTTACTGTATCGCTAAGACTATCGCTAGGATATGTCATTGTCACACACACACAGTTAGCGTTTACGATTGTAGAAATGTAACTTGGTTACAGAGCGGCCTCTAGTTTTCGAGTTATAACCGATTGTGAAACATTTTTCGAGACGAATACCTACAAAATTACCTATATAGCTAATTTGCCCCTTTGAACGGGAAATATTAAACTAAAAAGTACTGAATCATAGAACCGGTGAGTTACTGGGTAGGTTCCGTAGGTACAGCAGCTACTAAGGCTCGGATTGTCTCCGAATGGTGACACTTCAAAAAAAACTTTCTCACTATCTTTATACCTTTTTTAATATCGTATCGAGCCTGTGCCGTGCAGTGTGAACGCACCTCGTCCGGATCGGGTCGCTCGTATACATTTTATGTGCTTGCGTTAGCACCGCGGTGATATGAAATGTTATTGAAATCTGAGCGGTCGCGGGCGCCGATATCGACCGCCAATCATGTGCGATTCGACGCGCTTTGTGCTCTCTCGAGTTTTCTTTGGAGAAAACCTACCTTTCTTGACATTGTGTACCTTTTTTCTTGTATGTATGTCATGTATAGTATTAAGTTTGTATAATGAGTGTAGTATAATAATATCAGCCCTGTATTATATACTTGCCCACTGCTGAGCAAGGGCCTCCTCTACTACTAAGAGGGATTAGGCCTTAGTCCACCACGCTGGCCTAGTGCGGATTAGTAGACTTCACACACCTTCGAAATTCCTATAGAGAACTTCTCGGATTTGCAGGTTTCCTCACGATGTTTTCCTTCACCGTTAAAGCGAACGATAAATTCACAAAAAATACACACATGATTTTTTAGAAAAGTCAGAGGTGAGTGCCCTTGGGATTTGAACCTGCGGACATCCGTCTCGGCAGTCCGTTCCACACCCAACTAGGCTATCGCCGCTAGAGTGTAGTATAATAAAGTCTAAAACCATCAACACGTCTCAACTCTCAACACATGTTCATCCTCCATTTCAATAAACGGGGTATAGTTTATCAAGAAAAATTATTGTGAAGTTGACAATTGAGTTCTACCGTGTATAGGTACACGACAATCTGACTTCTAGACATGTCTTGCAAGAAGTTCGAATTTGTATAAAATTATTGAAATATTCACACTAGTGTAAACGTATATGAAAGTTTTTGCGCACTATAGTTCTGCAAGGACTTGCTAGCCTATACTTAAATTGAGTAAAATTAATATAGAACGTAATATGTCACATCTATATCCCTTAAGTACAGGTAAAGGTGTATAAATTGTGTACACGATACGCTGTAACATAACGTAGCCAGCAGGAGCTGAGCCCGTCACAATATCAACAAAATCGCGTGTATTTCATTGATTCTGAAAACTTGAATCAAACGGCCTGGAACACTGCACCTAAAACTAAATTACACTTACTTCACGTCATATAAATAGCCATGTGAAGTTATTGTTTATAGTTACACGGGTAATTAGATACCGAAGCGATAACCGCACGGAACCTTGATCTTACACAATACGATGGCCGGAGGTGCGTCTGATATCTGCACTGAGACAGGAGTATAGATCAAGGCTTAGTTGGATGTGGAAATACATTAAGGGCAGATTATAAAGAGCTTTACACTAATGACCTTACGTAGTCTAATTGACACCGTCGGCCAAAAAGGCATCTACACGAAATCATTGCTCCAGCTGTATTTACGTTAGTATGGTTTTGTTAAATGCATGAAGTTACTGCCAATTCTCGTCTGATTTAAGTAACTTTGAAATTAAGACCGTATACACTCAAGAGATACTGTCTGCTTTAAAATTATTATTATGTTTACAGTGCGAATCAGTTAATTCGTAGTGTAATATTGGTGCAATAGAGCAGATACATTATTGCCGTAACTCTGTTAATCACGAAGCTCCAATGCCTGAGAACAATAAGCATTAGTTTTCAAGTTTCATGATGTAATTGAAGATTCATGTACATATTATTTCGTTCCCAATTTTCACACTATAAACTCGGTAAAAATATTGAGCAAAAACTTCCAGATATGTGAACACTAGGAGAAATAATTCTATACACAAGGAACTTGCCGCTAGTCCTGCAAGCTATAAAATTTGCAGAAGACAACTAGTGTTGTTTACACAGTAAAAATCGCTGGCGGCGGTCAACTTCTGCTAGTTTTCTTGCTGATCTAACCCTTGCTTTAAGATTTGCATGCAAGTCGATCCGGAATCGGTTCCGCGCGTGACCGGTCCGCCATCCTCAAGTGTAGTGATGCGGTAAGAATGCAGACACGGTCGGTGGTGGTGCAACACCAGGCACCCCTCTCCTCTCCCTCCCATTCCGCGCCCTATTCTTGACATTTAACCCACATGTAAATGGCAAAAACTAGCTATAAACTCATACTGCAATGAAATACTCAAATTTAAATGAAAATTGGGCTGAAAACGTCTGTCCTACGCATTTAGAAATGTAAATCGATCGTTCTATTTTTTTATTTACAATTCTTACCAATACAGCCAATCTATTAAAACAACATTTGCAAAATCAAGCAATTGTAATGTTTTTCCTCCTAAATTTTGATCTAATCTTATAAACCTTAAATTATCCCAATATATAAGTGATATTAAGTAACTGATGATAATACCAGTTATCCGAAACGTGGGTTTAACTGCATGTGATACACACGGTTAGATGTATGATAAAGACGTTATCGATTCGGCGGATTAAATAATATCTGACATACTGACAAAATGTTTAATATCTTCTTTAGAGGGTTGGTATCGGGTTTTTTATAAACAGAAGGAGAATATACATAGATTCTTTGTATTTAGTGAAATATTATTAAAATTGCACTCTTTCGGACAGAAAATTATTAGTCAACGTAGCCTGTTAAATATCTCTTCATATAGACCCAACTACACACAGCAACACCATCAATACAAATTCAACGTGCGTCACCTCATATGACTCACAACATTGGACATTGTTGTGCAACATTGCCAAACACGTCGAGCGTCACGTGTTCATCTTTTATTGTTGCCAAAACAGTACATGGATGCGGTTAGTAATATTGACTCGCGGACGTACGTCGCGGACTGCGCCGTTGCGCATTGCGGCCTGGGTCTTGTTAAACGGGTGGCCCGCGGCGTAGTCTTTCCGGACTACGTTTGATAACAATGCGTCCCTTCGACACATGTTTATAGCTCAGCATGTGTTGCCGCATTACTCTAGGATACATGCAACTTTGCCGGCGTGGAGGCACTCGCGGCGCTGAAGCTGTTGTCAGTGTGACATGAATCGAAATCGGCTGGTCATCTGACAATGGATTGTAGACGGTTATCTCACAATTTAAACTGGCAAAGTTATATAATATTACATTATATTAAAGGTTATTGTTTAATAATATCCAAAGTAAGCTAGGATCGCAATCGTAACTTAAATTTGACAAAGACCTCTCTAAAATCTTTTCTTGTGTTGGAGCTTATGAAATACTATACAGTATATATAAAATATCACTTAAAACCACCCCAGCGAATTGTTATAAGAATAAACCACATAAGTTTTGTTCCGTCTCTATGTAGAGGTTTGAAAATCGGGGTTAATATGTTAAGTGACCTCTTGATAAAGGCTGCATCGGCCGAGGGTTCCGATTACACCACATTGCCTCATTGTTCTACCCTTGTAGTGTTATTAAGAGTCTATAAGAAGACAAATCTTGGGTTCCTTCCCCAGAAACGACAGTCAAATTATTTTAAAAGTGAACTACCTGATAGTAATTCCTGCAAAGCGACTAGCGTACGTCTCGCCGTCTATCACACGGTGTGAATTCGCAAATTGCAATGCTGCTTACCCTACGTCATGAACAGACTATTTAGTTTCATTGATCTAGTAGCAGGACATAAATCGTAATGCTGCGGTAGGTGCAACTATCAGTTAAAAAGTAAATGCAAATTTTGGTAAAATCAGACGATTTGCCAGGGATTGCAATTTGTTCCTAATATGGCAATATGCTCGCAAACCTCACATCGGTCACTAGCTTATGAATAAACCATGTCTCGCGGTTATATCTACTCACAACACTCCCAGAGAATCCCACCCGACCCGACGACTACTTTCTTAACTCTCATGTCGCGTCGGACCAGCGTTCTAGACGGCGGAACGCGGCGCGATTTCACCAACCGGCATTTTGTAAAAATAGCAAACTTGTGAATCGCACGGCAACGCACCGTGATTAGATTTTTCTGGCCGAAGTCAGAATCAATTTTTACTTATTACTAATTACTTCAAAATCATCTATTTGTTTATGACTGTTTTATTTCAAAAATAATAATATTTGTACTACACAGTAGTTGTTCATTGATCATTATTACTTCCAGTAGAATATATTCGCAATAAATCTGTAGTCACGAAAATCAATTTCATTAAAAGTAACTTTATAATGTGCATGATACAATTTAAATTTGAACATGACCACTGACAGATAGCTCATGGTGAAATGTTAACACCATTATAAGATGCTATTGTATAATAGTCTAGTCCAGACGATAGACGTCGTGCGTTCTGTCCAACAGTACCGAATTAAACACGGATGCAGCCGGTGGAACGCCAGTCGTTACAGACAGATCGACGTGTACATGTAAAAAAATAAAATCGTAAGAGTATTTTCGGCGTTCGTTGATCTAGAGCAGCTATGCTCAACCTGCGGCCTGTCGAAATTAAGGTAAGGGAACCATGAGCCTTACAAAATATATTAGAATTAAAGAAGCTTTATCCAAGATCATTTGAACTGTATTTTGACCTTATGAAAGTAAGATCTTTTAGCTAATTGTGATAACGTATTAAAACAGATTTAAATATTACATTATAAAAGACGTTTTTAGACCCTTAAGTATGTCATGATTTTACGTCGTGACCCGAGGCACCATAACCAAGACGTCTTTGTGCCCCGTATAAAAAAAGTTTCGAGTAGGTATAGCTGGTCTTAAAATTAGTAATTTTTTTATTACAATCCTTTTAAATTACTATATTCTCCACCATGGGCCGCGATAATCACCTTTTATTAACACCTACTTATTAAGACTATTCTTATGAGCCCAAACACACTTTGTATGCTGTAAGTTGCCGAGGAGTTGGGATGTCCCGCAGACTACAAGATGCAGCATCAATTCAAGGTTGCCATGTCTAAGAAATACCGCCGAAGTATTACCAAATTTCAAATCAATTGAACATGTGAAAGTACGAAAAGAACTAATGATCTTCAAACGCCTCAATAGATCTATTTAAATTATAGTTAACAACCATCTGAATCACACCAGCTTTCAAACAAAAAAAAACCGCATCAAAATAGGTACATCCGTTTAGAAGATATGACGCCGCAGACAAAACATACAATTACAGACCTTAAACTTATAGCACCCCTCTTTTTCGCTCTGGGGTTAAAAAACAAAGTCACGTGAACATAGCATGTTTGTCGCGATATGTTTAAATATTTGTAACTTGAATTAACTAATATCACTGGCATTGACGTCACGCACAATAATCCGCAATAAAGATAAAATAAACTAAACTAAAAATAGTTCAACGCGTATTGGAACAATATATTGTTCGAATACTTGATAATAACCCGCATTTTAACCTGCTATTGGACCATTATTCAAGATTTTAATAGGATGAGAAAAATCCGAAATTGTTCGCATATATAACTCTTGTATGGTCTCCACAGAAAGAGAAACACATGAAATATAACATGAAACATATTCAAAGATTAATGTAATCTGAGTTTTGGTTTTGTGTTCATATTTTTTAATGTAATAAAGAAATCAGCCAATCAGTTATTAGATAAAACATCAGAATTATGGCCGCTGTTGGGCAATCCTTAATGATTTATAAATTTCTTTGTGGAGGGCTAACTTAGTTCACACTGAAACAAGAGTCTCGGAGTCTTATTTATCCTTATTCGATTTTTTTATAATTACCATGATAAAGAATGAAATCTCAACCTGGGACAGTCAAATCGATACGAAAACCCAATTGTATAAAATTCCAAATGCTCACGAATTGGAAGTTTACAAGCATCAGTACGATCAACATCCTGAAACTTGACAAACGCGACGGCTAACAAAACACAGGATATTGTACAACAAGCTCGGATCCGTCCGTCCGTCCGTCCGTCCATCCTTCTGTATCCATACATCGCTAGAGATACCTTTCCAATATTACGCCACTTTGACGATTCTTTAAATTCATTCGTGCAACATCTTGCATAAACGTCCTACTAGACGCTAGTATAATGTATTATATACTAGCTGACCCGACGAACTTCGTACCGCCTAACAGTCGATTCTTTAATTTTTTTGTTTTTTTAATACTTATTCTGCTACTAGCTTTTGCCCGCGGCTCCGCCCGCGTTATAAAGTTTTTCGGGCTAAAGTTTTCTGTTATAAAAGTCACGCTATATATTTTCCCGGGAGCCTATGTTCTTCCCAGGGTCTCAAACTGTCTCCATACCAAATTTTATCCTAATACGTTGGGTAGTTTTTGAGTTTAACACGTTCGGGCAGACCGATGCAGCGGGGGACTTTGTTTTATGATATATTTTTGTAGAACTTTTAAGAGGAACAATCCCGTCATACATTATTGTTGCATAACTTTAACCGTTTACGCAGCGCACGCAACAGAAGCTCTTAAAACTAATAAATTGTCCCCGTTTTTGCATCATGTTTCATTACTGCTCCGCTCCTATTGGTCATAGCGTGACGATATATAACCTATAGCACTCCAGGAACAAAGGGCTATCTAACACAAAAATATTTTTCAGTTCGAACCGGTAGTTCCTGAGATTAGCGATTACTGCTCCGCTCCTATTGGGCATAGCGTGTTGATATATATAGCCTATAGCATTCCAGGAACAAAGGGCTATCCAACACAAAAAGAATTATTCAGTTCAAACTCCTAGTTTCTGAGATTAGCCGTTACTGCTCTGCTCCTATTGGTCATAGCGTGATGATATATAGCCTATAGCACTTCACGAACAAAGGGCTATCCAATACAAAATGATTTTTTTTAGTTCGAACCGGTAGTTCCTGAGATTAGCCATTACTGCTCTGCACCTATTGGGTATAGCGTGATGATATATAGCCTATAGCACTCCACGAACAAAAGGCTATCCAACGCAAAAAGAATTTTTCAGTTTGGACCGGTAGTTCCTGAGATTAGCCATTACTGCTCCGCTCCTATTGGGTATAGCGTGATGATATATAGCCTATAGCATCCACAAACAAAGGGCTATCCAACGCAAAAAGAATTTTTCAGTTCGGACCGACAGTTCCTGAGATTAGGCATTACTGCTCCGCTCCTATTGGGTATAGCGTGATGATATATAGCCTATAGTACTCCACGAACATAGGGCTATCCAACGCAAAAATAATTTTTCAGTTTGGACCGGTAGTTCTTGAGATTAGCCATTACTGCTCCGCTCCTATTGGGTATAGCGTGATGATATATAGCCTATAGTACTCCACGAACATAGGGCTATCCAACGCAAAAATATTTTTTCAGTTTGGACCGGTAGTTCTTGAGATTAGCGCGTTCAAACAAACAAACAAACAAACAAACAAACTCTTCAGCTTTATATAATAGTATAGATTCGGGACACCGGGTCACCTAGACAAATATTGACTTTAATATTTACACGATAGTAACGTCACTCAATTGTTTTGCCTTCCCGGAACCCTTCCACTAACACAAACTTTATGGTATGGTATTAAAGTCCAAATTGACTTAAGTATTATTACGAATCTTTTGTATGGGTATATAGAAAAGTGTTGTTTTTAGACGTTTTCAGGCAATTTTTTACATTTTTCTCTCCGTAAGAACCATCCTCGTACTTCAAGGATTATTATAAAAAAATTAGCGAAATCGGTTCAGCTGCTCTCGAGATTTACGCTTAGAAGACATTCAGCGATTCATTTAAATATTATAGATTATTTCGGTCCTGTAACTGTATATAACCCATTGTTAAGATCTGCTTTAAAGGCACTGTTGATATGTTTTAAGAGAATTTAAGCCTCATATCTAGAAACCTAAATTGTGAGTAGCAAACCTTAGACCCCTATTTCCAAACCTAATCATCTTTGATCCAACACCACCAATTGTCCAAATACGCCAACATTAACAATGCCACAAGCCGCACGCCCGCAGCGAGCGTCTCGTTTACCAGCCTGTGTGACCGCAAACGTGTCGCAGAGTGAGGCGGGCCATTCAAACCGTGGCGACTATGTGGGCCATCACAACGTCCCACCGTTCATTCATGTCTTTATTGTTTGCGTACAGACTGGAACGAGTTGCGAGCTTACGCGGATGATGTGGAGATCTAAATATTCTCAGACACGGAATTTTTTTACCATAACACCACGGGAGTGTCTACTATGGCTGTGAAACAGCTAAGGGATTCGGGACCGAGGTCTGTCGCGTTACGACTTCAGTGGTTAGGAAATTTAGGTTGGTTGAGTTTGATAAATAGACAGTGGCTGCGTTGAGCTTTAGCTCTAGGTAATCCATAAAATGTTTTGATGGGATTAATAAAATGAAAAGATTTGTTAATTTCAGACGATATTAGAAGAAGAAATGCATAATCAACTATCCTAACGATGCAATCCTCCTTACATCGTTATCGCTATCATTTTGCACCTTGCATCGCATCGGTGCATGATGCGAGTCGCGTTCGCAGCGCGGCGTGGCGGTAACGCGACACGAGCGCGGCGCGAGTGTGCGCAGGCGCAATTCGATCGCGACCCCAGTGCGGTCGTTGCGGAATGCATATTGGATAAACGGCGATTTTCAAATGACGCGCATGTGGGTCACACCGATTTTATATCACGACAAACTGCAAAAATAATTTTCAGTTGCATTCGGTTTGTTATGATGTGATCCAGAAGTCTCTAAGACTAAGGTTGTTCCTTGAAGTTTATTAATGCGAAAAAGTCACTTCATATATCGTATATCATTTGCCTTATGTAACAAACACGAAATCCGACCGCGAGTTCGAAGCCATCTTTACTTTCACGTTCAAGAAGAACTTAATATGTTATACCATAAACACCTCTTTCTGCGGGGCAAGGTTTGCATATTCTATAAGTCCGAGTTAGCTTTACGACCGTTCAGCCATAGTCAAACATCCGCCGTTTGCGTTCGCGGTACACAAAACATCCCAGTGGTATCGGAGACGACTTCCGCCGTAACGCGACCGATACCATTTGCCCGGCAAATGACGTTGCATTATAATATGGCCAGCACTTTTATCCTCTTACAACTAAACGATGAATATCATCACCGTTTTACATGCCGACCTGCTGGGCATCTTCTGTCATTATCAGGGTTAAACGTACGCATTGGTAAACTTCATATAGCAGAATCTCTCATGTCAAATTCTCACTTATATAACCTTTCTCAAGTTTTTTTCTACACCACTAAAGCGAGCAACAATTGCCAAAAATACAGATGTAACTGAAAAAAGTCTGATGTGCCTACTTAGGGTTTGCTTACGAATTACGACAGCAAGCAGTAAATCTACGATTATTTTAAAAAACACCATGTTACCTACCTGCTCGGTTGTGAGCTTATGCAATAAAACACAGCAGTCAGTCACCCTACCAAGACTGATTTCTCGTAAGTATAATCTAATTGTCTTAACTCGTTGAGTTTTAACGCATGCTGGCTAACGCGAGGTGATTTATCACCAAGGTGGATCGGGAACACAGTAATAAATACAACCATTACGAGACAATCATCGTTTTGGAGATATCTTATTACAATAATCATTTAAATTGAACCTTTAGCAAGTAACGAAACTTAAGTGCTCTTTTTTTTGGACCACTAAGGCTTTCAGAATCGATTACGCGAACGTGTTATTTGCCCTTAGAAAGAATCTAATTTTTCAGACTTGCAAAGAACTGGTTTTCAATTATCATTTTGAAAAGCAAGTAAGCCTCTTTATTAGTACTGGCCAGTTCTGTTGATAAATATGGTTTCTCACTTCCCCGTATTGCTAAACAGCGTAGCACTGGAGAGGCTTCGGTGCATACTTAGTCCTTACGGAATTATCATGAAAACCATCATAGGTTTTAGCTCCGGTAATAATCTATAACGGTCTATAATGCAGTGATGAAAAATCTAATGCTTTTCTGGCGTAGTTGTTAATAACTATTATAAATGGACGCTTAATAATACGAACTAAGAAGTCTTATACTAGCTAGAATTCTAGTTAACTTATGTAAGTAAAATATGGGTAGAATATATTTCCCTCATCGGCAACCGCACGTAATAAAGACGTAGTAAAGAATAATCCTACTTTCATAAAGGTCTATTTCAGTTCTGGTACAAAAGGAAAGCTGTCGGAGCGAATCTCAACGAAATTCATCAACGGTCATGATTTATAGTGGCTTAAGACTGTATTATATATCTTCTGTCAGATATAATTTTTGTCGTAGTTCGTAGGAAATAAAATGGAAAACATTAAGGGCAAGAGAATTACTTAGTAATGAAATGGTCATGCCATTCTTGTAAATCGCAGTAACATCATTGTTAGCGCTGGTCATAAATCTGGCTACTTAGGAAAAATGCACAATTACTAATAAATCAGTTTGAAAATCTGTTTTTATAGGAGACAAAGGGAAAGTAAAATCATCTACTGCGCAAGATTGATTTGATCTTGGGCCTACCGTCGAGCAAAATTAATAGACAGTAGCAAGCCGTTCTCTGGGGTCTCAATCCGGCTTGACACGTTCACATATTAACGTAGAAGAAATCTTTGGAATATATACGACCTTCAAAATACAATTCACTGGACAAACTAAAGGCTTGGCACACAGCAAGTTAAATAAGCAAAACTAAACACGTAAAGGACTCAAATGGCACAGGTTCCGTCTAAAGTCCCCGGGGTCGATTCGCAAATTAACAGCGTTTAAAACTAACGATGTACTACATACTGCGGCAGGAGTTGCAAGGTCGGAACAAATTTCACCCTTGGCTGGTCAACAGTACATAAATTCTTAGCGAGGATGGTGCAAGTTCGAGGTATTTTTGTGATACAATCAATAACCGAGAGCGATATAGGTTAGATTTATAACTTGGATGATAAATATTTTATCATAAACGGCAACAAGATTTTAGTTTAAAGTAGAACTGTACTGTACTCATCATTATGGACAGTTCTGCGCGTAAGATACCCTTGGACAGTCCTGTATGCGCCGAAGGCCTCCGCGGGTTTTGGTTGATATACCGTTGTAGAGTACACAGGGGTAGGGGACCCTTGTCCCTAACCTCTGTATACGAGCTTTGGACCGATCCAATGCTCGCTGGGATGAGGCTATCCCGAGTGTTGACATTAGGCCGTAGGACCGGTGAAACCAACATAACCGTTCTAATCATCCTCCAAATTATAGTAGCGATAAGGGGTTTTTATTGGCCGCGAAAAAAAAGTGCTCATCATACTGATTCAATAAATAATCTTAAGATAGGTATCTAATAATTTCACTAGCTAGTGGACAGAAAACTTATAATTTGAAGACAAAGAAAATGGAAGATATAAATGAAAGATTTTTAGGGTTGAGAGAACTACCGGTTACATTCAAGGTTAATGCAAAAATTTTTGCGGCAAAGCAAATAATCCGCCATAACTTAAATAGTACTTGGAAGCGGATAATGTGAAATAGCAAATCTTTACTGTAATAAACCGGTACTAACAATTTTTAAATGTGAGAATTTATTTCAAAACTGCTGTGTAATCGGCGATAACATTTTCAAAGTTATCAATGTTTATAATCATCACGTGCGCATGATTTAAGCACGCACTATCACTCCTATACTACGCTCAGAATCATGATTGATGTGTGTATAGCCATTAAAAGACTTCGTTCATGGATACGAATAATTTATTAAATCCTACAAAGAATGCATAATAGTATTTTTTCCAGGAAAAGGCCCTGTCATCACTGTGTAGCCGCGATCAATCAATGGGAAATGCAGTCCAATAACCGTTGACCAAAGACGTTGTATCTTTCGATGAGCTGAACTAATACTGTAACAGCTAGATATGAAGCATAATAAAATCACAACCGCTCATCGCTTATGACTCATACTAACGTAGTCGCATTGGGGGACAAAATCAGCAAGTCGCTTAATACAGTTGCGAACTCCATTTGCCCCCACGTAAACAGCTTTTACGCTGTGGTCCCAGACGGGCCGGACGTTTTGTCCCAACTCGTTACTGTCGGCCATTTTCGACCGGCCGAACTTGACCCTTCGACTTAAATTGTAAGAAGGATCATTGTATAAACAAGCCGTTTAACAACAGTCTGATTACGGAGATCGTGACTCACCTTTTGAAGGGAACTAGGCGCTTAGAGGTAATAAAAACTGCCATTGTGAGACCTGTTTTGTCCTTTGTAAGTGAGACGGTTTTAGAATTTATTTTGTTCTAGATAATGGTAGTATTGCACTTTGTTAATATTACTGGAAATGTACAATTATATTTTAAAGATTGGGGCTTATTTAAGGTGGAAGTAGGATCTTTCCTATCTATGCTAATGTCTGCTAATTCCAGGAACGCATCAATGGTTCCTCGGGTACTAAGGAATAATACTGATTTCCATGATACTTGTGATTTTAGACGACGATGATGATCATTTGCCACCAGATGACAAACTTTACCAACATCCATCATTACAAAAGTCCCATAAAGATGTGGGCATGGTTTAAGTTTTGCAGAGTATACCGAAGGGGTAAGCATCGCACGGTTACTCATATGCCCAAGGGAAATTATTATGACCTCATCGGGGAAAAACAGACCACACTTGGCTCAGAAATACATGCCATTCACGCTCGAATTACAATGGCATAATATTGTGTGTCACGCTGCAGTGGACTGCATCCGCACAACGCACCAAGACTTTAAAGGATTCGATGATAGATATACATACAAAGCTGTTTACCTCTGTATGCCTACACAAGATGTCTGGATTATTGACAACTATATTATAATATTGCGTAATCTATGTAAATAAAAAAGTTGTGAGATTGTCTTTGAAAACACTCGTAGGGTGTCGAATTTTAGGTATGATACCTTTAGATAGACAGTTTTAAGTACTTACACAATTGACCGCCACATCCGCAATGCTTGATCATACACGTGGACGAACACGTACACGCGAAGACGCACATACAAACACAAAACGCCACGTTTTTAACAGTGGAGCTAATCTCCGATGTCCACCACGATCACACATCAGGATCTATTCAGCCCACTGCTACAGAGACGGATCCTTGACATAGCCACAAACTGGCAAGCACAAATCGCCGAGAAACACACAACACGTGTCAAATCCAAAAAGTAACCATTTAGCAACATTTGCACAACCAATGTAAAATAATAAAAAAAAAACGACAAATTATAATCCACGTGAGTATCGCTCGTCACACATTTGTGTAAACTGATTGCACGAAGGAAAAAACACACTCACGCACACGCTTGCGGTGGTGACAGGCAGAGGCGATGACGTCACGCCACGCGGCCCGGAGGTGCCGAGGAGGACAGAGGCGACAGAGTCAAGGCCGCCGTCCGTCAGGTGTGCGAATTGAAACGATTGCTGGGGGACGAGTTGAGCGACACCACGATGCCAGCCTTTGACGAGTTGCGAACGCCCCGAGGCCTCTCGATTGGAATTGTCAAAATATCAACCGCCCGACTTTTTATTTACAATGGGAGTGTCTTACAAACACTAATTAATAAACAATGCCACTGGATCTTTTTGAAATCTATTGATTTTAGGCATACATTTATTTACATAATGTTATATAATACCAACGATAAAACCAGAAAAACGGGTAACAGGATAACTCGACTCTTTGATGATATTTTAAAGCATAACCTAGTTGAGGTATGGAACTAGTACCATATACGAAGTTCTTTCGAACTATGCGTGGCTGGTGGGTCCCAGAAGTTCATCTGTAAGTCAGTAGCGTGCACCAAATGTAGATGAGATTAGCTTGGGTATCGGAGTTGTTTGTAAAATTTCCACGCGTGTAACACACTCCCAACAATGTATTTGTTTTGTTTGTGTAGTTACGCTACCTCTTCAAATATTTTCCTTCACATCCTAAAGCAGTAAAAGCCTGTTCTTGCAAAAAGAAAAAAACTTGAACACAAACAAACCCACGCGGCGTCCGAGTCTCGAGTGCTTATTCCACGCTAATGTATAGTGTGTAAAATAAATGTATCGCATAGCTGTGGCCGACCTTGGGCCGAAATTAAACATAATATCCTATGTTACTTCTAATGTTGTAAATTATTGAATAGGCAAAGGCGATGTTTGCGAGCGCGGCCGTACATTTCTAGTTAACAGACGTTAAATTGGTGGTCATACCAATGAAGAATTTTTTTAATAATAATGAATGACGAGACTAGCAAGCCGCTTGGTTGTCGTTATGCATCACGACTGTTCATAAACAGTAACAACGCCACCCAGAACCAAGATATACATATCACCACTGACGAGCACTTTGAGACATGAAATGTTGACCGCTTTCAACCCCGAGTAGAGAATATTGATGACGTCAATAATAAAAAATATAATACGTAAACATATCGTCTACGTATTGCATACATTTAGAAACCAAAACCGTGTGACGTAGTTCATATTTTCCGTAAAAGAGAAGTCGAGGTCAGCAAAGCAAACCCAAAATAGGTTAGTCGTGTAATTTTTTGTGTCGACGTAAAATCACATTCTGCGAGTATATTAAAATGCGATGAATACATTTACCATTGTTCGTACGTACAATAGAAAAGGTATGTTCGAAACATACGCAAATGTAATAGAATTTCGCTTTGATAACGGACTTTTTAGTGTTTTCACATTGTTCCTTTCAAATATGAAATTTAGTCACGTTTAAACTTTTTAAATAAATTGTCGTTACTGTATTGTTCAGTGTGCCAATTTTTTTAAAAGACATTATATTAGTTATAACATACGAGTCAAAATGGAAGAAGAGAGTTCTCCTGGGATCTAGGAACGTCAGAGCAACGTTGTGGATGAGATTGTTTAGAAATGTCGATCCATCCAAGATGTAAATGGAATTACTAAAAAAAACATATTGTAGTTCATTTTTAAAGATCATTATATACAAAATAAATTGAAAAAGTAAAACACTCGATCATAAAAGTAATTTAATGACTGACATTTTCCATTTCCTCGTCTACATCAATTTATTCCCGACTTACGGCAAACAGATTTAAAGGAAATAAAGACAACTTCGTTTCGCATAAACATATTAGATTTGGAAGTGAATTTAATCTTCGCGGAGCTTCACGACTGCGAATGAAGAATAATATTTATCTTGCACTTTAAGAGGTTTGTGGACGTGTCGTGAACTTTACTCAGGCATAGTTCTTTGAAACAATATTTAAGATTTAAGTGGAAAGTTGCGCAGGAATATACGAAAATTGTTGTTTTGCTGTTTCAACGACTACTAATAACGGCACAAATGTGTACTACTACATCATAGTTGAATTTAGTGGGATATGTGAAGAACGAAGGAAATGTAATAAAACATTATTTATTTTAATATAGAATATGATGTTGAAGCGACAATTAGCTAAGCTGGCATGATCCTGGAAACTACCTAAAAGACACGTGGCCGGTATTTTGCTTGAACTCCACTTTATCATCTGCGATACTAGACAGCAGACGCTGTCGCCAGGATAAAAAAAAATCGGCCTATTGTCACACCAAACAACAAGACTTTACGCATGATATACGCATCAAACTTAACATACGAACTGACATGAGTTACAGCCTTGTCATAACATTAAACGTGAAGCGGTAAAGTTCACACCCGTCCGTTCAAAGCGAAAGGTGCGGCTGTAAAAATGTCGTAAAAGGAAGCTACCGGGATGGGATTACTTGGTGTAAAGATCAGGAAGAGAGAAATATATTTAATGTGGGTACTCAGACTAAGGTAAATCGTCTTGGGAAAGATATAAGAACCGCATTTCGTAAAGGACAGGAATTGAAATAGAGTTACGGATTTCTTCGCAATAAATTTGCATAATTTTCACATTAGACATTTCGAAGACTTCGTAGCCTTTGTGGTCACGGGGCGGAGTAGTTTCAATTTTTATTTAAATGTCAAACATTAACGCGATTAACGCAAGAAATCATTATAAAACTACAATATACGAATTAACGCCACAAATGTTCTTCCTAATATTATACATCCATTCATGTTAGATAGGAAGCAAAAGCCTACTGACGCGGATAGAAAGACATGAACATTAACTGATATTTTTGGACATCTAATAATCTTGTTTCCAAATTAAAATCGATTTTAATAATGTAAAATCTTTGATATTATTAATAAACAACCTGACATTTCACGCCTAAACCAAATTAAACTCAATCTATGGTATCATATCCAGTCCAGTACGAATGTAATTGCGCATTTAAATATCGACTCTAATGCTATGAATAGACAAGTGTAATTAAGTAAATCATTGTGAATCTCGACACGGGTCTTTAACAGTTAACACCCACATATTAGCAACAGGCCTTAGTCCTCTAAAACCATGATCCCTTTCAAATTCATCATTCAATCAACATAATCGCTGTATCAACAACCATTTATCATTATAAATAAGTGCCTATCGCATCCAAAGGCTTTGTAAGCTAGGCGAGACGGAGGTCTGTACTGAGGGCCGGGGGAGGTGGTGCACCCGCGCATGCGCTGTCAACGTCTATCGATTGAACCGTTCACGGGTCTCAGTCTAGAAATTTAAAATTGCATCCCAGATAAAACTCTGGGATGCGTGTAATGGGATGAAAATTGTCGCAAAACGTGCGACAATTTTCATCCGTGACCGAAGCAATTTTGTCGTTCTACTGTGAAGCAAATTAATGTTTCAAAGTAATACCTAATTATATTACATTGTCGTATTCCTAATTGTCGTTGAGGAGAAGAGTTATTACTCAGTTATTTCAGATGTACATCTTTGTTACAATTTGCTACATACTGGTTTATAGGGCAACTTTTGATTAATTTTCATATTTCATCTTGACTGTAATTCAAAGGGATAGTAACTGGTTAAAATAGAAAAAACTATCTTAATTGCTCGTTCCTATTATTCGCACTAGCGACTTCAGGAGTCTAGGGTTGCATAATTCTAACGACCGTCAGGAGATACAGTCCCTCGTTGTTCGACATTATTTAACGTGCGCTGTTATAGTTAACCACGTGTATTGTCATTTTGCTTCGTCACGATAAAAGAAGCCAGTCACGCAAACACGACACCAAGAAAGGCCATACATATTACGTAGAGCATATAATGTATCTAATATCAAAACTCATCTAAATCTCATTTACGGATATAAAGACACAAAGAAAGAGGAAAAAAAGACAGAGTCAATTCCACGTCATTAAAATGGAAAATGGATCAATTCCGTAAAGACAAAGGTATGGCCCGATATCATTGGAGCGCTCAACGTCGGGTCGCCCGAGAAACTCTTAATACCATTGGAAATATAAATTGGAAATGTTGAGAGGAAATCTGTAGCTTTCCCGGCGCGAGGCCGTCGGCCTCGGCGAAGCCTCTTCGAAGATATTTAATAATGGAAAGGAAAATTGTTAGGCTTTCGCCGTAATGTGCTGACAGCGCGAGTTTACTTCGCCCTTAATAACGGCTAATACCTTTGAAGATATGTTGAAGAATCTATTGAAACCTATTACTGCTTTTATATAAGAAAACCTTGTTCCTAATCAGCTCGAGCACGATTGATATCAGCAATCTAGATTCTATATAGCATGCATATTTCATTAGACCCTGTGACGTAAAATTAAAATGTAAAATTGAATTATACTATAACGCATCTTTTATTTTTCTATACGTTATATCTAATTATTCAAACCGTTTTATATCACAGAATTAACACAAAATAAAGGATCGAAACTAACGTCGTCTATTCAACATTTACAAGGAGTTGCAAATATCATCGAGATCCGCAAATATTTGTTTGCGTTGAAAAATCAAAAGACCTCATCGTGATTACAGTTCACAGGGAAATTTGTATAGTATTCAGCCGGTATGGGGAATATATCAGTGGCAAGAGATGGATATTTTCAAAGAGAGTCCCTATATCTATATCAGCATTAAGTTAAGTAACGTCTAGTTCATATTTGACAAGTTTGCAAATGTAAACTGATAATTATACCGCATCTAATCAGAAGAAGCCGTTACGTGTGCATTTTTCATTTTGTGTATGGTGGTCACTCCATTTGCAATGAATCCGGTATAACTCTCAAAATATGTCAACGACGCCTAAAATTAAGATTATTTCTCTTAATAGTCATATCAATCACTAGCTTTTGCTCGCGGCTCCGCCCGCGTTATAAAGTTTTTCAGGCTAAAGTTTTCCGTTATAAAAATAGCAGTTTCCCGGGAGCCTATGTTCTTCCCAGGGTCTCAAACTGTCTCCATACCAAATTTCATCTTAATACGTTAGGTAGTTTTTGAGTTTAACACGTTAAGGCAGACAGATGCAGCGGGGGACTTTGTTATATTATTTAGAACTTTTAAGTGAAACAATCCCGTCATACATCATTGTTGCATAACTTTAACCGTTTACGCAGCGCAGGCAACGGAAGCTCTCAAAACTAATAATTTTCCCCCGATTTTGCAACATGTTTCATTACTGCTCCGCTCCTATTGGTCATAGCATGATGATATATAGCCTATAGCACTCCACGAACAAAGGGCTATCCAACGCAAAAAGAATTTTTCAGTTTGGACCGGTAGTTCCTGAGATTAGCCATTACTGCCCCGCTCCTATTGGGTATAGCGTGATGATATATAGCCTATAGCACTCCACGAACAAAGGGCTATCCAACGCAAAAAGAATTTTTCAGTTTGGACCGGTAGTTCCTGAGATTAGCGCGTTCAAACAAACAAACAAACAAACAAACAAACAAACAAACAAACAAACAAACAAACAAACTCTTCAGCTTTATATAATAGTATAGATTAAACTATGAAATAAAACCGTCACTCATTGCTGCATCAAAACTAAACTTAAGTGGCTTATCAAGACTGTTGACTGAAGAAATATTTAAACCACTTATGTGCCGGACATCCTCAATGGCAGATTATTTAGTCCGCACCGCACACAGCTTGCAAACATTGCATTGTGTGGAATGAATTTCAACTATGTTAGCGATTAGTTTGCGGCCAAAATACCGTATCTATGGGCAAGCACGTAAACCAATTTGGTAACATGTGTTTTCAATGCCGGCAGCGTGACTTGTAACTTCTAGGCGTTAATTTTCTATACCTTTGTTTACATCTATACGATTAGCAACCTATTTTATTACGTTGTGAATTAGATTTTTAATAATCACCCTGTATCCGTCTATCATCATCATCGTCATAAATCAAATTGCATGTCCCTTAGATACGTTATCAGCTTATTTCCGCAACGTCAATAAAACATCAAGACCATCACTCATCGTGTACCATGTCGATCTAGTTTGGTTTAATGAGATCTACAACACCGGTACGATCAAATTACAACTCAACTTATACTAACATCTAAATATTACTAAAAGCTGATCAGGAAAATTAAAAAAATCGCCTCGCCGTGTTGTAGTCAAATATGCAACAAATTTCTTGTGCTGGCAATGATAAACGAATAAAAAGCAAAATTAGCTTTAAATTTGAAATGAAATCTATTCTGTCCAAACAAAAGGCAACCCTACCCTTTAACGAAATAAAAACAAAAACGCCCAGTGATTTAGGTGAAACTGCGTCTAGCGTCGTGGTACAGCGACTGAGCATAATGGGGATCGTGTTTCATTTATCATGGCCACAGGGGACTTAAATGGCCGACTGTGGTGGCAAAATTGTTTAGAATGTCCATATGAAAGTTAAACTAGGGGACACACAAGCTTACGAAATTAAATATTTTTGTTCCTACAAAACTTTGCAGTGTCTATTGAACGAATCTGAATGAGTAGTAGCATCCTTGTCTGATAAGTGTATTCACTTTTCTTGATTTCCTTAAAGATTCCTGTCTCCTTTGTGCGTCGAAATACGAAACTGACACTGGTCACATCAACTATTTAATTGGTGTGAGATAAAATACCTCTGCCGAAAATGTCCAAACCCTCTGCACACGAGACTGCTATACATAGATGATATTAAATGTTGGTTCCTACTTTTTGCTATGGAATGTATATTTCTGAACCCAATCTAACAAGCTGTGCTTAAGATAGGCGCCTGCCTTACAAAACAGATTATGGCGTTCTATCGAATCTTACTAGACCAGCATAGTTGGATTATAATTGATCTCAATTCCCTTTAAAGATAACTGCATGCATAATCATTAAATCCCTTAACATCAGCGATGCATCGTTTACGAATTCTTTAGCTCTTCTTGTGCATTAGGATCAATATTGCAGTCCATTTAATAAGACTGAATACCGATTCAAGAACTAGAATGCATTCCGTCGTCCGCGTCCCATTGTTCTCGTCGTAGGAAACTCCAATAATTAGGTCCTCGTGATTCATTAGGAGCGGCGAAGCGTGATTTTTTATAGATCCATTAATAGCATCGGATGGTGAATGAATCCGAGGAATGATGGACACCGGCCATCAATACTGATGGTGACAAGACAATGCGGTTCAATACCAGGAGCTCTGTAGTAATCAGTGCGCGATGTTAGTCTGCCGATTTTATAGCTATATTAACATGCTCGGTCGACAAATGTCAAATACTACAATTTGTAAATGTTTAAAAACTTCGTCGGTTATACGACTTGTCAGTAGGCAGTAAACACGTGAAAACTAGTTGCGTTTGAATGTAGTTAATGCATGGAGAATGTCCTTTAGGAACTGTCATAAACTTAAAATAATTTAATTTTCAAACATATAGGCCTTGCAGTAGTTTTATTAACTCGTGTGTCCGCTCTTGGCTTGCCGGCGAGCCCGACAGCCACATGACATTACGCGTGACATTACGCGTGTCAGGGAAAAACAACCTTATTATGTAGTATATAAGGTTATATTCCCGCGACACACGTAAATGTCAATGTCACATTGAGAGGACCCAAGAGCCGTAATATATATTTGCATGCCGTAATATATATTTCATTTTATTCAGAAAGGTTTTAAACTTTTGACATACATAGGAGTTTAAAATTATGAAATAAATAACTCGTCTGGACGGAATCCAATTTTCGATGGCGTGCTGCCTTTACACAATATTTAAAACTACCCTCTCATTAGAGAACTTGTGTTTGACCTTTCTGGCCCAAATCGATTCTACTTGCGGAAAGCGTAATCATAATTGGTCCGGAAATTACAATAACCATAGTACTACCGATAACTCGCTCTAAAATAACTACGGCCGTGTCGACTACCTACTTCGTTAAAATCTTACCAGCGTCCTTGGACATGTGCACTTGTCGTTAGCAAACTCCCATTACGTAAGTCTAATTCCGTATTACAAAACGCGTGGAGTGATGAGTCATCAGTAAGCTGCTAATTAGATATTCCTTTACAATTGTTAGAATTGATTTATAATACATTTGTCATATCGCAAAACAAGTCCCCGTAAATTTCATACGTTTCTATTTTTGCCTGTACCTAGTGGACCAATACCATGTCCTGACGTTGTTCATTGCTAAGATTCCACATGGAATCTGAAATCATAGAGAACACAGGCGCGGTCGCAAATAAGTTTCTATTAACAAACGAACGCGGCTTGCATGTCAAATGCGTTTACTCGCCACATCTGCAGCGAATCGATGTACAATCAGATTTAATTTGTAGACTTTTGTTGAAATTAATCTCGGCAATTTCAATTCCTGGTTATAGAATTAAATACTACTACAACTATAGTAATATGTAATTAATTCGATGTAAATTTACGCAAACTCAAGACGAAACTTTAAAGGGTTATTAGGATGCATAATGTTTGCAGGCAATATGTATTGCAATCATATACATCACAAGAAATGACATGAAAATATATATTACGGCTTGAAAGACTAAGAAAGTAAGCTAGATGGTGCTAAATAATCATCAAAGTTTCGCACAAAATTGCCAGATAAATCATAAGACGATTCTGACAAAAACAAACAGAAACAAAAAAACGATTACAAGATTCCTTTTCCTCAAGACATCGCCGATCAAGAGATCCAATATATTATTTCCTTATACCAAGAGAAATGGAACTGAAATACATCTGCCAATATCACGAAAGGCAAACATAATCACGGCAAAACAAACTTTACAAATCTGATTAGCTCCGATATTAAAGAGTTCGTAAACTCAATTTGTGATTTCCTTTGGGGCGGTTATTTGTCCACGCGATAGAAAATTTCGTGGGAAGTTCATATCCTAATGGGAAAGCAATCTCAGAGTGTGAAAGATGTTTGTTTTGTCGTTATTTGACCCAATATTTTAGGGTGCTTTCTGGGGAATTTGGATATTTGTATAAAAGAGTTTGGAATGAAGTCTTCTTTTATCTTCTTAATCAAAATTTACCCTATATGGTCACATAGCATAGAGGCAGACGAAGTTTATAATTTAAAGTTACCAGCTATAAACTCAATATATGAAACTATCGAGCTATTATCGAGCCTATCTCTATAGGCACTTAACAAATATTTGCCAGTAGCAGCGTGCCTAATAGCGAGTCTAGACGTAGCGAGTACTGAAATCAGCTAGATTCTAGATCGCACTGGACGCGACGCAACGATGCCCAGCCAATACCAAATATAATCATTTTCACATCGGCCGCTACTGGATTCTCCAGAGGTCCCGATGGTAATGATACAGCGCAATCGTCTGCGGACGTGATGTTACATCATTATTATTGTTAGGATTTATTTTAAAACAAATGAATGACGAGATAATATCTTCCGTTTAGAGTAGTGTTAGTATTATTGATGGGCAGTAATTGCGCTTACGAATCATACTCGTCGCGTCACTGAGTTGTGTCGAAAAAACTTTCAATACCAACACCATAGTTTGTACGATCGGCATAAAATTCCGGATCCCAACGAAGTACACTTACAACAATCATTACGTAATGGTGTTGCGCAAACTTCCTATCCGCGCAAAGGACAACAACCTGCCGTGTGACGTCACAGCACACGTCACCGAGTTCACGTGTGCCAGTAACGAGCATAAGTGACAGAATATAAGGTGGTGAAGCTGAAGAAAATTGCGGCTGTAGCTTGGTGCTAGTCATTCGTAGGTTCGATACCACGTTTAGGAAATGTATTTATAACTATGAGTGAATTATCGATCGCTTTATGAAGGATAGTTTTCAAGGTGTTTAATGGAGTTACTCCTCCGTGCGAGACTATAAATCTCACAAGAACAATACTTCCACAGATGTCAATAAACAAATGATAGCAATCAAAGTTGACCGGCAAAGCTTTGATCAAACAGAGACTCTATAATAATTTCAGACTGACTGAATAGTGGAGCAATTTAAAACAATTGCAATCATGAATCATGCCACTGAAGGACGTCAGCTAGCCCCTGACGTTAGCCCGTGCACCACAAACACCATAACTACGCACACAGACAGATCTTTCATACACAAGTCGGGAGCCGCTACGCTTGCAAAAGCGTGCGTAACCAGTAGCATCTCCCACGGTATATCAAATTACAAAGTACTAACTACTGCTTTACGCCTGGTACCTATGACATTGAATGTAGTTACCTCGTGATCACATGGACCTTAGATTCCTTCACTCATGTAACAAGATTTGCAGAGTGATAGCCGAAATAGACTGACTATTCCCAATCTGATTCGCATATAAGAGACGTACCATCTAAAGAGCCTTCTACCAGACACAACATTTTGCCCATCATCGGTGTTAGCAGGACATTGGCCGGCGGGCGTGACGTCACGCCGCACGGCCCACGTCACACGGTGCGCGTGTACCGGCCGTCGTGAAAGGCGGGTGCATCGACCGCCCGTTGACGTAACGCCGATTCGGCAACGTCTAGCGTCGTCTGGACGTGCAGAACTACTCCCATATGGCGGACGAATAAGAAAGTTCAGTTTGTGAATGTTCTTGTGTGGAACAAGTAAATATGGAATGAATCATTGACGTATATTCTATAGACACGAACGTCCATATAAACTAATTGTTCAAAATCTGAACTAAAAAATTTGACTAATATCTTCTATTCACATTCAGGTTTACACTTAGACTCAAGTTATGGTACCACAAGCTGTCAATATTGACACCATACTAAAGTCAGTTTGAATGGATTTCAGTTCAATTAAGTTGAACACAATCAATGTTGGGAACGCCAATTCTACTACATAGTACATATATATCGATGGAACGAACAGTAAAAAATAGAGTTCAACTTCACTTTTCTATTCCAGGACCGAAAAGTTGTAGCACTATAGGATTTATGGTGTAACCAGTCGGTACATTTCCAAAAAGCGTGTGACGCGTGCAAAGTCAACATCTGAGTGCTGATAACGACTTGTGATAGCGAGCACACGTCACAGACGCGTGGTGGTCGCTCGTGTACGGAGATTGGCTTTATCGCGCTTTTTACGTTTGAAACGATTTAGTATATAAATTGATTAAAAGGCGTACACTCTATTATACATATATATAAGAAAATGTTACTGAAATTAAATATTGATATTAATTATAGGCCTTCGGACTCTAAAGCACAAAATAGTCGTAACGAGTACCATGGACCATTGTTTAGAACCGTTTACCTTCCTCTCAATAAAAGGTTATTCGCTTTAAGCCTTCAATACATTGGTTTATATTATACTACTAGATACAAAAGAGTAAAGACATGGGCACGAATATCTCTTGCGTTACGTCCACTTTCCAAGTCTAAGTGCAGATTGGCTGAATCAATTGCTCAATGTGTCTCCTTTTACCATAAATTAAATATGTAACTAAAGGGCTTTAAGCCTTAAGGGGTTTTCCTTATATTAAAAGAAACAAACTAGAAATTTAGTGGCTTTTAAAGCAATGGAATCACCGCTGGCATCGAAATCATCAATACCATCACAATGAATATGGATTAGAGAAATTACTTGCGACAAATACATAGATAATATTATCTCATTGAATAACCATTCAAATCGCATTAAAATGAAATTATAGTTGAAACAATAACGATTTAGTTACTTATCATTAAGGAAACAATAAAATAGCTATTAATATTATTCAATCGTGCGATAAAGCTGCCAAACAACGAGCATTACTTATTTTATACAATACTTATAGTCCACTAGAAAATAAGTACTCTAAGAGCCCGTGTCATAAGTTACAAATAAATTGTATTTCAAAGTTAACGTATTAAACTCGGTGAAAGAAAAAGTAGCTGAATTGACACGAAACTTTAAATCATCTATACACATTAAGAATAATATAAGCATTTATTTTTCTTTATCTAAATTAATTCAATTCTTTTTACTTTAACTTATTAAAGAAAAAAGCTTTTGTTTGAGGCACATAATAATTTAGGTAATTTGAAGTTTAGTTTAGTTACTCAGTAGTAAAACAGGCCCTAAACGTCTAGGTGACGTCGTATGGATAGGATCCTGCCTTGTAACCTATGAGTTGCAAACTACTCAGACTCGCGTCTTCTAGTTTAGTCTTTTGCCTATGAATGCCTTAGAATACGTCTCGAATAACCTCTTTAGCCATAACTCTAGACACCTATTCTCTTATTGTTAACGTCCAACTAGTCCGTTGTTTCAACTGTGAACAACACGTTTCAATATCGCACAGGAGCCAGGCTCCGCGCGGCTATTTATAGATTTAACGATGGCGGACAAAGCGATCCATTACAGTTCCACGCAGTCTGGTGGCGAGTGATACTCACACATCACTGCGTCGCCAGATCGCGTCGGGTTACATGGTTCACAGATTTTAGAGACTTCGCGCCCTCACACCCACCACTGCAACTCCTGTAAGCCAGGATCAGCAGTGGCATGTTATGAGACTGAGTGATGGAGCTCAAAGATTCTTAGGGAACACTGATCTGCACTGTCTTGCAACGAAATTAATAAACAGAATGATATGAAGGTGTTGGAAATGTTAATAGTGCACTTCCTTCCATAGCAATGCGGGAGACAAAATAATGAACTAAAGAAGCATTCTGGATTTATATAAAATATATCCTACCACCAGCAATAATTAAACACTTTTATTTTTAATGTGCGTTAAATTGTTATTGACGCCAGGCTCTGGAATAGTGGTTTTCTTTTTATACTTTTCATGCCTAGCCTAAATAATATAAAAATAAATTAAATATGCGCTTCTCATTGCCATGTTTTTCTCACTGACACAGGCCCATTAAATTATGAACACCGAAATATCTCGTATTTTAGGAAAGATTTCACTTAGAGGGAGGTTTAAAAAATTATAGGTTAAGACCTAAATCTTTACATTCCAAACTTTTTCTAAGCTATCGTGGTACAATCAGTGAAATGACTTAACGCGAGTAATGCATTACTGCGTACTAGCTTACATTACGTTTTTAAAACAAACGTTTGATTGAAAACAATCGTATCAGAACAATCAAACGCTGTTACACTTCGCGTCAGCCGTCAAAATGTTTACAATACGATGCAAGTTACTGTCCATAAATGAGCAATTAGTATTACAAACAAAATTATTCATCAAATAGCAAGATTCAATTTCATTAGAACATATTTTATTACAATACGGGATGTGATGAAGTTTATGGAATTAAACCGTATTCTAATCTCAGACAACATCCCTCTAGGCTCCGTTCATATCTAAAGCCTCTAATAACCGTTTAATCAAATTCCGCGTGTAATTTATTACAAAACATAACAGACATGTTTGAATCCCAATATAATGGTCTAGTGCAAGAGATATCGATCCGTGCGGCTGCCGAGGGGCGGAGGGATGCGGGAGGGATGCCGCCGGGGAGCGGGGGCTGGGGGCAGGAGGGAGGAGGGGCGCACGCATCCCACGTACACGTATATGCACCTCGTTTGCTACGTGTTAGATATTGCAGGTACTATTACTGTAATATTTCGGTATCGCTTACGATGACATGGGATATATTTTTACAGATTCAATATTTTATGGATCACGTCGTGTACGGTTAAACTGCAATTTATGGAAAAGGCCCAGAGACTACGAGTGAAATTTCATCTTAGACTTCGCGAGTTTCATTATTTATCACTTTACTATAATTTCATTAGACAAAAAGTTTAAACTTACATCAAGCATCTACTTCCTTCATATAGGCTCTAGTTTCACTTAGACCATCAGCATCTGCAATAATAACTCAATCCACAATAGATTTGAAGAACAACGCACGAGAAAAATTACCAACGCTTGAATCGAACCTGCGACATGCCACTACTCACCCAAACAAAACCTTTTAAACAAACTAAAAACTAGCAACGATATGGCCGCCCGCATTCCCCGCGCCGCGCACCGTTCGGCGCTCGGAAAAGTAAATTTTTGCACATTTTCCACCGTAAAGGCTTTTAACCCAAATATGTAGGTAATTTCGCAATAAAGCATTCCGAGTGCAAAACGTATTCGGATTCCGACGCTCCTCGCGGCGCGGATTTACATGAAAATCACGTAAAACTCTGAAGCTCGCGTGAATGGATTGATGAAGGCAATAACTTTGGAAGGCTGCACAGTAATCGTGCTTCTATACTTATGGAAAAGGTAGTAAAAGACGCGTACCCGAATATATTAGTCTTGAATTCTACTTGGATTTATTAGGTCTGCGGAATAGAATGAAAGGGCAGTTGAAAGTACCTGCAACTAAGCAAACGAGGGTGATTTTGTATAAAACTAAAGTAAACGCGCAGGTGACGCGCGGGATGATAGGAGCCGTGTCTTTGTAGGCCGTGTTACCACCCTGAACTTGCACGATGCATGGTATTAGGCTGCGTTATGATTGTCAAAGCCCAGTAATTATACTTCAATGACCTAACTAGAACATAACAGCGCTTGATTGTAGCTTATAAGTTGAAATAAACAGTGGTTGTGCCGACTGCTGACCCAGACGGACCTGCGTAGAGACCAACTAATAATGATTTCTAATGTTTACGCGAATGTAAGAAATCGAAGTAATCTAGATTTAGGAAAAAAAATATAATTGTAAAATGTAGGTAGATATTGTTACAAACTTTTGGACGACCAAAACCTCAGGCCGCCTCTGACCATGAGCGCTGCAGCCTTCGAAACGTCGGGAGAAAATTAAAATTATAAAAATACCGCGATAAAATCGGAAAAGTAGTTTTATTTCGAAGGTCAGCCAATAATTTTATGGATAGTACAACTAGCAACCGGATTGTATACATTTACATATTTTGGCCATTTACGTCGGTTAAGGCATACAATGCCTAAAATCATTAGATTGTTGTGCATATTTGCGCTATTATTAGGTGAAAAACAAATAAGCAAACCTTTCTGAAATTTTTATGCGTGACATTATGTGTAACATACAAAAAGGACTTCGGGTTTAGGTCACCACTTACTACTCTTTTGAACAAAAACACATGTAAAGTACGAATTGGTAACAATAATAGCGCAATAGAGTCTAGTGACACTTGCACAAGCTTGCATAACAATTACACAATAAATCTTGCCATAATGACAATTGCATGAATCAGCTTATGGTTTTTAAGATCAGCCAATTACACCGCTATGATTGGCAGAGCGATTGCGTCCAGCTAGACCTGCATAAAAAATACGTAATAATTGTAAGATTACAACTCTCATGTTATCGTGCCATTACTTTTTTTTTCATTCTATAGCAGCAGAAGCGATGAGCAGATTTTTGCATATTATTATTAATAAAAATACTAGTGTTTCAGTCTTATAGTCAGTCCTGTCACTGGCATCATAAAACTAAGCATCTATTACCCATGGTGACAAGAATATTGCAGTGCAATATGCAGTGTTTTATGTTTCGAAGTTCTGCGTGGTGTTGCTGTAGTGGCACTTACATTAAGACGAGCGATTGTTCCTTAATTCGTATAAAAATGTGTGATATAAAAATGTTATTTGTTTATGAAACATTTTAAACAGTGTCGATATGTCAGCATCGTTCATGACAAACTTCAAACAGGCCTTAATAAGATACGTCAGCCACGTATTACGCTGGAGTCGTTCGTGACTGAATTTCGGCGGATTACGCCGCCCCCGCAGCATAATTACCATGCAAATGTGCTTGTACACGTCAAACCAGAGCAGTGTTACGAATAATTTGATAAGCAACGCAGTTTTCACCACAAATGGGCCATGACGAGGTGCCCGCGGCGTTATGTACTCAAATTACCGTTTTGGTTGTCGAGAATTTAGGTTCACGGCCTTCGTCAATCTACGCGAAAGGGCTCGACGGTTTCTCAATGTATTATGGTATACATGAAAATTAAATCATTTTATTACATCCACATAATAATAATGTGATTTTGAAAATGATTCCCGATCTCTAATTTACCTATTTTACAATACAAAACAGATGCTATTAATTACATCTCTGACACCACATCATTTGATTTAGAGCAACTCATTCATACGTATTTTTGTTGCCCACATAGATAGCAAATCCTCATTTGTTCCTTAAAGGTCAATAATGCATTCATAGCTCCACTGGCATTGTGGGTGTTCATGGACGACGATCATTAAACAATTACCATCAAGTGATGCAGTTCCTCGTGATATAAACACATATTCGTTATTCCTCTACTGAACCGTTAACAAAAAAAAATGATTTTAGATGCAAGCTATTTATGATTTTCGTCCAAGGCTATTTCTAATCCTGTATCGTAAGGAATTTCGAGAATTGCCTCATTAGCATCAATAGATTGGAAAACAAGTCTCCTTCATGACATAGATGTTCTATTCTCATATCGTCTCTTTGATTTACGATTGCCAATATCACGATACATACCTTTACCTATGTAAAGAGAAGTGGGAGAATCGCAAGAACTGTTTAGCCTGGCGAGAAAGAGAGAAAAAATAAACCAAGCTGACAATGTACAACTTCGGTAAAGGTTGGAATGGCAGCCCAAAAATATCATGGGATCAAAATAATTTTAGCTATGAAATTATTAATGATTACATTATTCGACCTTTCGACCTCTAACAGTTCAAGCGTCATTATCAACCAGACGGAATGATGCAAAATTTAACACCATTACAACATTTGCAATTTAATTTGTGCAACTTGAATTTAGTCGGGGGACCGCCGATAATGACTCAGTCATTTTCTGGATAGAACTGACTTCGTGTCTAACTTCATGCGGATCAAGTAAAATAACTTAGGCAAAGAACTCGAACTAGTAATAAGATTATACTTATCTGGTTGTAAGGACTTTGACCGTTGACTCAACGTATTGAAAACGTATTGCGTGAAGTCGTAAAAAAAATCCGCATACTTTTGAACAAAATCTGTCGCCGTATTTAATGGAGTCAGACAGGAAGTATGCGGAGATTGTGCTGGTATAACATAACCTGATTCTTGGGGTTCCGCGGATGGAACATAGAAACCTAGATATTAGTAGTCTATGATTATAGACTTTATAGTGTACTTAGGTTCCCTCACGGATTATAGTTACTAGAAATATTTAAATCACTGTAGCGTGCTCGGCACATTGATTACTTATTGAAAACATTTTATCATATTCTATTAGAATTGTATTCAAGTTTAGAAAAATAATCTAATGCCTATGATAGATTAATCATTGGATGTCATGGTAATATAATTTAATATTTTTCACAATTACATAATAAACCGTACATTCATTTGTCTGTTTATAGAAACATCACAGAACCCACAGCAACGAGTACGAGTCGCACCCGATTGATTTTTATTTTTAGCGTACGGAATGTAGAAAGTGAAACAGTTTTGTTTTCAATCCACGTATATATATATTCATTGTACGCGGCAAGGCTCAGCCTCAAGTTTAGTCTGGAGGAACGAACGAAAGAACGAATCAATGAATGAGTAATCATGAATTCGCACGCGGATATCGCGAGCAACGCACGTGGTTACACCCTAGCGTCAGTATTAGAGCTTCTAACAAGATAAGGGACGCGATAAACTCCGGTCATTCAGTTGGTTATGAACATATAACATTTTAGCAAGTAATCTTTTGCGTAAGTTTTCATGCTCATGGTGTTGGATGCAGTTAAAGAATGCTTTAGCATTTCGCTCATTCGAAGAGGTGTCATAGGCGAAGGTGGCGGTATAATATAGCGAATGCACACTATAACCTTAATTTTAAAGCAACAAAGCTCAGCACCAATTTGGAATCGAGGCTTGTTGGTTATATAGGCTTAACAGCTCCGTAAATTCTGACGACAGGAAGATAATGCAATTCGGGAATGACTACACCATCTCGAGATGACAGAATTAAGTCTAAACTATTGCCACGTTTTGTATTTGATCAAGCATATATTGGATTATTTTACAAATCTGTTAGGATTTTACAATAGATGAATATCACATTCATAATCATTACAATTAAAGTTCTTCAGCTTACCACCAGTTTTAGTCCTAGAAAATAAGAATAAAGTATGTTGGTTGAACATGAACATGTAAAATGAACGTTCAACCAGTCATTTCACTCACAAGCGGCAGTCCCGAGGCTAATTACCACAAAATGTTGATATAACGGCGCCGATTGATAACGTAAACTGAATAATAATTGCCTCGCCATTATAGTACGATGTAGTTAACTCGGCCAGCTGCTAGCTAAATACGAGCGACGGTGCTGTTCTTTTTTGAAGACTAAAAAGAAGACGAATACCGCGGTCTATAAATTGTAAAATGTATTTGTTTTAACGTTCATCTCTTTTCGCAAGGCAGCATTTTTATAATATTGATTTGCATTTCAAGTAGAAGTATTTCTTTTAGGCTCCAAGCTTAGCGCGTATTATACATCGTATTCTGTAGGCATTTTTAAGGGATCGTACATTTAAAATTGGTAACTTAAACAGCGTGCAAGGACTGTGGACTACTTAGCGATAGACGAGCGACATTCTCAAGACGAGTTGCACATATTATAAACTCAGTGTTGCATTATGAATAGTTAATGAACTAAATGTTTATAAACAGTTCTGTCTACACTCAGATAAAATCACTCAAACAGCATTTAATGCATGTCGCTAGTCATTGTAGCGTAATTGTATGCGAAATGTGACTAATAAATGAATATTAATTTACATCCAAGCATCATTATGCCGCTGTTAGATAGGCCCACAGCTACAATGTAAAGTGACAACTAAGTCCGAGATGAAAAAGTCAAGAATTATTTGCGCCATGTGAGTCTTATTCAAAACGATTAATAAAGATTACGACAAAGAGTAGCTTTTCGTAAAGGAGCCGTGGGAAACGAGGTGTACTTTGCTGCTTTATTGACTTGGACTTGGATATAGTAGGGTTTGGCTTGAAATATATCGTCCTTAGCATTATTTAATTTATAGTTTCCATAAGCATAGGTCGCTCAATTTGTACCGCTATTTACGTATTTTCCGGGAGCAAAAAAAACGTCTTCGAATGCAACTATGCAATCACTCAGGTCACTCAAGTAGCTCCTGTCCCTAAGCCGTGGCAAATACGGCCTATTGACAAATCCAGTATTGATCTTTAGTACGTTAGTTTATTTTAAAAACTTGCTGCAATTTTCGTCATTCCGCCTTTCAGATAAAATTATGTTTTGTACTTTATACGACATTGTCTTTCGTCGAAACTTTTGGTGTGATTCCACGACCCAGTATAACGTGGAGTCGGCATAACACACTTAAACCTGATTGCAAAAACTATTTGGCGTATTTTTAACACAGGCCAACGTCAAGTCCCTGTAAGGATGAGTGTGATGCAAGCTTCTAGTATGAACATTTTATCTAAGACATATCAAGCTTCTAGGTAAATGTTCCTGCCACTGATCATAGGGTCAGCAATGTGACTTCTGACTGTGTGAGGTTCAAGGGACTTAGTTTATTAATTGTATGGAGTTCTCAACACATTAACATATAACATTACATAATTTGAAAAGAAACAGATGTATAGACTTGTTGCAGTGTGGCAAAATTACTTAAGAGACTGATAGCCCTTCTGAACAGATGGGATTTGTTTATGAAACAGGACCAGTATTTATACAACAGTAATTTAAAATCCTTTAATGTTACTTTCACAAGCAAATGTTGCTGACTCAAATCCTTTCATCACAATGCTTGTATAATGTAAATATGGGAGGGTTCAATTAAACCTGATTTGAAGATGTGATGCTACTATTGTAATATACCTTTTTTGTGTTCCTGGCCATTAATGATATTAAAAAAAATTATATGTGATCACCTAATGTTATCTCACTATTAGACTATCTCCTAGATAACAGATTTAGCCTCCTTTAATAAATTAATTTAAAAAGAGAACAAAGCCAATAGCTCTAATTAAAAATCCATTTAACATGATAATACTGCTCGTTGCATCTTATTAGTTTCATTGAGTACAAATGTTTTGAATAGTTAATCCTATTACTGTTTCAGATAAGATAACAATTTGTTACATGATATTAAAGCTTTTGGTAACTTTGGTGTTTTTAAATATGAATGCAATTGGCATGACTCAGTTACTGAACTATTTTGTTACAGTCTCTGCAATGCAGCACTCGGCAAATCAAATGAAGACCGAGAGGCTCAGAGTTCAATCTTTAACATGGCAAATGTGGTTTGGAAATATTTGTATATGAGTTAGTTGTTAATGTTTCATACTCTGTTTTGGAGTATCTTCAATAAAATGTTGCATTTGAGTATTTTACAAATCCAGCAGTTCCCAGTTAGAACATAGACTTTATTTGACAAAGCTATCTGCATATTGCTTCCAAAACCATGTTTCTCAACCACAAATTTCCAGAAGATTAGACTATACTAATAATATAATATGTAAATTAACTTAATAATGTACCATAGTACATGTAGTATGGAGCTCATTTCCAATACAATAGTATTATTCGTTCCAATTAATATGTAAATTTAAATCACCTATTGATGTATAAAGTGTCCTTTTTTATATTTAGATAATTATAAACTTGAGGAAAATGTTGAGCTAAATGGGCTTAAAGTCAAAGATAATTGAAATTTTGAGGAAAATGAGCTAGAGAAAAGCTAAACTCAGGACTATATTTTGGTTGTCAGTAAATACTGTTTTATCAAGTTAGTGGTCAAGTAAACAGGTACATAGTTATTTGCGAATGTACCTAAATATGGTTGTACAGTGCCAACAAAGTTTTTTTTTTAAGTAATGTTACACACAAGATATTCTTTTCTGCTGTGTCTAATGTAAATGTAGATAAATCTCTCGAATGACCTCAGCAGCACAGTCTGAACTAGCACTTTGTACTCAACTTTAATTACTCAATAATAACTAGAGTATATACTATTAACTGTTGAGTTTCGCAAAAATGATTTAGATCTAAATCCAATAAGCCAGTTAGTAAGTACATCACTATGTTTCAAGCGATGAAGAACATAAAAATCTGTCAATTCACGTGTCGACAGCTTGCTAAGTTGACTAAATTTACCATCGTGCGTTCAGGACACTACGCGAAAATAATCATTATCCATCCACGTTTCAACAGCAATCGATCTTCGCGGACGTTGTTAACCCTCAACATCGGAGTTTTTGCATCGCCGAATCACGTTGGCAATCTACCCTCGTGATGAAATGATGTGAAATAATTTGCTCACCTGAATATCTTGCTAAAGGCATATAAGACGGTAACGCCCCGATGGACGAGATCTCGCGAACGGGATGAATTGTTGATCCTGGCTTCGGTGAAGCTGCAGTGAGGGGACTGGGTCGCGCGCACCGGCCGCGACTACCTGTCACACACACCACACGTCAACTAAATACAACACATCACACACTAACGCATCTCAATGCTACTAACTACAGAGTACCGGCTCAACTAAAAGATTTCTACCGCTGCAGTGTTCGCACCAGCTGGCGAAAACGTGGTCGCCACTCAACGACACCTACAGGCTACACCACACTATAACTATACGTAAATATGGATTAGATATTCGACACTACGTCGCTACCTTCTCTCTCACTGTCTATGACGGAGCGCCTCGTGAAACTTCTCTATATCGCGCGGTCACGGCACGATTTACTTACAAACACGATCGAACATAAAATAAATGATATTACATCAAAAGCAACACGTTTCCACGGATAAATAAGACGACAGAAAATAAATGAAAATTGTACAATACACTTTCTTATGTTTCATGAACTGCCTTCACACCGGAAATGAGCATTTTTTAAAATTGGAAACGACAATTATCACATAATTTGTAAAATTTAATTTTACTTCATTAACGTTAAAAAAATATTTCATTTCTATTTCTTTAGGTTAATTACCGTTACAAATAATTTTTACTTTGTTTTCAACTTGAAACTCAGAAAAAGAAACTCCGAATTAATTGTCAACAGGAAATCAAAAAACTTTTAAAAATAATATTGTCTCTGACTGATGCTTCAAACTATTTCTAGTATTTATATTGTATGTGTAATAAGGTAACTGATTTTTTTAAATAATTTTAATTTTATAGGTATAGTTTATTCCGAAATAATTAATTCACAATAAACTTATTTTGTTATTTTTATAAAGGGAATTTCATTCCTACTTTCACGTTTTATCTACGAGAACAAAATTGCTTTTTTGTGATTGGCTTATACGGAAAACAAACTGTTTTTTCATTGGTTATAATGTGGTAAAGTTTTCTGATAAGAAATAAGAAAAAATCTTTACTATTTGTCAACGAAAACAAACCTACAGTCTTTTGACAGTTGGTCGCACGGATTTACGAATGAGTTTTCGTCAATGTCGTAATAAAATATATATTTTTTTCTTTTACATATCTTCTAATTTAATAGCTTATCTGGGATATTTTATAACCGGTGTTATCTGTGTGTGTTTAATTGGAAAATGGTAAATAGTTGGATTTATAGGTTAGGTTATGTGAATCGTCCTTGGTGACCAAATGATTATTCTTCGTTATTTTTCGTTTTCAGCACTCGTGTAGACAGTTATTGTATAGTCCGGCAAGGTGGAAATGCGCTTTGCCAATAAATCTAAAACCCACAGTTCTTACAATCAAGTCGGACCAGGTGAGTCACATAATATGTAAATTGTTCTCTTTATTGTGAAACTTTTATTCAAACACATTAAATATCGCTAACGCAGCTGTTAGATTCGACCTCTAAACACTTATCAGTGTTAAACTTTATGTAAATAAAATAATGTTTCATTCACGAAACTATGTTTATGTAAGCTTTACTACCGATTTTTATGATATCACCTTATCTATTAAATAGATTTTTTTACATCCTAATTTGATTAAAATTAAGGTTTTCTTGATACGTTTTCTTACTTTAGTTATAGACACATACTTGCCGTACACATTCTGCTTAAAATAACACTGTTTTTATTGATGAACTTTAAAGTACCTTACATTAACACAACAGCCAGGAAAATTATTAGGAAGCGCTCAACTATTAATTGAAGTACAATAAAACATGTTTATTGAAACATTTTCAATGTATCTGTTTCCTATATTCCAGTACACAGTGCAAGAATGCCGGCAGTACTCAGCCCGGAAGGGTTTCTTCTCCTCAATCATAGAGAACATAAAGGAGGATATAGCCAAGAACAAGGAGATGAAAGATAACATCAAAAAGTTCAGGGAGGAGGCGCAGAAACTTGAGAACTCAGAGGCCCTGCAAGTAAGTTCTACATTAACTAAATAACTCTCTCATATTTTTCTGGATAAATCAGTTTCTCTTAAAAAGGGTTTCTCTTTCTCTTATTTCCTAGCCAGTGTGATTAATTCATATTATCAATTTATCTCTTTAATTTATAAATATTAATAGTAATATATAAATAGCTACTTATTACTGGAACTTCATATATGTAGATAACCAGCAATAAACCTGTTGATTGTGTGATAAAGTAATAGTGTTTGCTGGGTATTTATATAAATAATTGTCTTCAGTTCATACCTACCATTAACATTATAGTATCACCTGTATCAAGAACTAGCATTTTGTCTGAAGCTATACATTAAATTTCAGGTTAATTGTAGTCTGGCACTCACAAATTATGTATCTCTTCCAGATATTGTTCCTATAAATATTGATGTTAACCTCCATAAAAATATATGTTTCTATAAGATTATTTGTTAAAACAGGCAGCAAGAAGAAAGTTCCATGCAGTAGAGTCAGAAGCCTCCAAGAGCTCCGAGGTCCTGAAAGAGACAATTGAAGGCATCAAGGGGAAGATGGAGCATGTCCTGGAGGAAGCAAGCAAAACCGACATTGCCAAGAAAGCTGGTAAGAAGTGTATTATTTAGTTTAAGTATTTTATTCTCTATCTTTCATGTGCAAGTTGTTTGATAAACTGTTCTGAAAAGAATTCTTGTTTAATAAATGTGTAACAGTTGGTAATTATTGGTCCTCAGCTTTTTGTGGTCAAGACACCACCTCAGGGTGATTAGTAGAGGATCTATATGGCATTCAGCCAGTTATTCATTTTGTATAAAAAGTAAAAAATAAAATAAATAAATAATAATTCAATGGAACAAAGATTTTAATTATGGTTCACTAGTCATAGAACACACCATTTAATATTTTATTTTTGTTTAACAGGTAAATTTACAGAAGATATCTCAAAGTCAGCTAGGGGTGCTGCGGAGAGTATAGCAGACAAGAGCCAGAAGCTCGGTCAGACTTCTGCTTTTAAGACTATATCTCAAGTTAGTATATCTGTGATTTATACGTATTTTCCAATAACTGTATACCTTTTGGATTATTGCTGAGTGGGCCAGTGCTGATATTAAGTGGCGTATGTTTAATAAGCTTGGTCTTAATAGAGACGGCAGAAAAATCTTATCAAAGAACTCTCAGAAAAAAAATGTACTATTTACAGCATAGTTTTTTATTATAATTTCATTTCATTACAGGTTAATAATAAAACAAAAAACATTTTAAATGTACACTTTAATATTTTTTATAGTTATTATTTTTCGCCCCGCCAGCGGTAAAAAAATATCAATTTTATCAATGAGAAGAAAAAAAACTTTGTTAATAAATTAGATATTATGAACCAATTAACAAAACTATGAGAGCCAATGAACACGTGTAACTAATCAACCGCTGTGTACAATACTTATAAAATGTCCAGAGATTTTATAGATTGAGTCACAGAAACCCTGACAAAATTGATTGTTTTTGCAATATATAAAATTTGTTTTCAGGCTACAGAAGTAGTGAAGAATGAGATATCGCCGCGCGGTTTAGAGGGACGCGTCTACTCCTCGCCCGTCACGTTGAGGAAACGAGTTGAGGTAATCATACTATGATATTGTAAATCCGATTAAAATTTATTTATTCGTTCATAGATTCGGCCAAATTGATAGTGTGTTAAAATGTTTTTTGGAATTTGTAAATGTAAAAGTACAACAATGTTTTAGCTACTCAGGTGGCTAAATTATAATCGGTGCCGAATTTTCATAATATATTTTTAAACACTTTTTGACTTCGTAAAATTTTAATTCGTTGCCTAATTTCAGGTTGCTGAAGATGAGAGAACGTTCACCCCCGACACGGAATCCACTGGCGTAGAACTGCACAAGGATTCGAAATTCTATCAACAATGGGAAGACTTTAAGA
The DNA here is from genome assembly GCF_014839805.1 of Manduca sexta. Classification (NCBI taxonomy): domain Eukaryota; kingdom Metazoa; phylum Arthropoda; class Insecta; order Lepidoptera; family Sphingidae; genus Manduca; species Manduca sexta. The sequence goes on along the minus strand of NC_051125.1, from coordinate 12,166,811 downwards.
ACAACAATCAGTATGTCAATAAGGTAAGTTCTCTACCTTTGTATTACTTTAACATAAGCTTAGCGTATATAATCCACGAGTTTTGCGCACTAAATAATTGTATATCTATCATGGATAGTAAATTGTATTTTTTTTTAGTCGATAAAATATCATTATTGCTTGTAATTTAATTTCACACTTAAACCACAGGTATTAGATTGGAAAATAAAATACGAAGAATCGGACAACGCGGTGGTGCGGGCATCTCGCTTCGTCACCGAGAAGGTGGGCAGCCTCTTCGGAAATCTATTTGAAAAGACCGAGCTATCCAAAACGTTAACCGAAATCTGTAAAATGGACCCAAACTTCACGGCACAAAAGTTCTTAGAAGACTGCGGGAACGATATCATACCGAACATTCTAGAAGCCATGGTCAGAGGAGACCTCGACATACTCAAGGACTGGTGTTACGAAGGCGTGTTCAACATACTAGCGACACCGATCAAACAGTGCAAACAGTTAGGGTACTACCTCGACTCCAAGATATTAGACATTGAGCAGATAGAGTTAGTTATGGGCAAAATAATGGACCAGGGTCCTGTTTTGGTGATCACATTCCAGTCTCAGCAGATTATGTGCGTGCGGGATTCAAAAAACAACGTGATAGAGGGCGACCCGGATAAAGTGATGAGAGTGAACTATGTGTGGGTGTTGTGCCGGGACCCTCAGGAGTTGAACCCGAAGGCGGCGTGGAGGCTGCTCGAGCTGTCGGCCAACAGCGTAGAACAGTTAATATAGCCATGTAGATGAATTAAATCGTTGACAGTTTAACGAATGTTTTTAATCGACCCATCCAATTATCCCGATGAAGCTTTGTGGTTATCGATATATCGATATGGTGTAGCAGCATTATTATACTTTATGTATTAATGAAGTTCAAGTCACAACGTCCATGACTAAAAATATATTATCTATCAGTGAATTCTCGAATTCGTTACTATTTTAGATGTCGATAATTCTAGTCACTTGGATCGTTATGTAGTCGATATACTATCGATTTAGTGGTGGTTAATTTTGACAATTTATCTAATAAAAACAGATAAAACTAAGGATTCAACATGAAATAAAAATATGTAGTTTTTATATTCTCCTTTTATTTTTCATGTTGAACACGACGGTTTTTAAACCGATTTATGGAATGGTCTCTAAAATAATTAATTGTAAAACTTAAATATGTGATGCTTTACAATTCAAAAAAGAAATGATTATTCTTATGTACAAATATATTCAAAGTTATAAACTTAGTTTTTTTAGCCCAAAGATGTTTCGCACCGAGTTAACGCTGTCACATTTTTATGTTCGTTTAGTTTTATTTTTAAGTTATTTATGGTCTCGTGGCTTGACGGTGTATGGACCTTAGTTTTCTTGTGTTTTGTAAGAAAATGTTAAGGAACATAAAACTTGATTTTCAAGCAGAGCATCGCTAGGTTCGCGAGATTTTATTACGTTTTGAGTAGTAGTTTTTTTTAGTTTCCTATTAGTTTTATTTCTTATGGTTTATTTATGTTTTAATAAATTGTTTTATATTCTATTTTTTTTTTGTTTTATTTGCGGTTTTGGAAGGTCCACGCTCAGTAATATTTTTTTGCGATTAATTATTGATACTACTCAAATCTCGGTTGGTAGTAGTCTTTTCGTATAAGTAAAACGATCGGTTGGTATTGAAAAATGTTTTCGTTGAAATTGTCTTACTGACTTTAAATTTTTTCCAATATGTTAGACATTGTTCACGACACGCTAAGAACGTGTTCTTGTTTCAACTGCCTCTGCTGCCGCAATAATCGACCACACATGTATAAATAGTATGTTAGGTCCTTATATTGGTACAGGTTGTCTCATAGATAGCTAGGTATTACTTATTTAAATTGTCTTTATCTCTCTGCTCCTAGCGAAGTGTTCAAAAAACCGCATCAAAATCGGTCCATTCCTTTGGGAGCTACGATGTCAGGGACAGATGCACACGAACCCGCTCCTTTTTTTCCTCAAGGATTAGACATAGGTGCAACAAATGGACCCACTTTCCACCATGCGTATTCCGTCCCATGATGTGATGGAAGCTAGCCTATCGACATATCGGGCACAAATTATAGACTTCGGGCTTACACTAAATAGAAAAACTCAATCTCAGTGCCCGACTCAGAGATCTCAGTACTGTAGTTAGCCACCGCGGCATGTGGTCGGATATAATCTATATGTGGTCAATTACCTCGACTAAGCCAGTTGCGCTAAGATGGTGTGATTTGGCATCTCAAGGGAGTAAAGCCCTTCCAATAAAATCAATTAACTGTCAAAAATCTTAATATTATATCTTTTTATAATAAGTTTTGTGACTGTCGACTTTCAGCGAGAGTAAAAAGTAAAATTAAAAAAACTCGACTGCCGCGGTGGCGTTGTTGTAATGCGTACGCGGTACGAGTACGACTATGGTGCTGACAAACTGGCTTCGAATCCCGGGTCGAGCCAAAAATAATTGTGACTGCATTTTTCCATCTTAAAAATTACTCAGTCGCAGCTCAGAGACCTGAAGTTGGTGGTGTGATACCCCCGTGCCTCGGAAACCACGTAAAGCCGATGGTCCTGCGCCTGATCTCTCTCCGGTCATGTTGCATTGCCGTCTCACTGGACTATGAGAGTGAAGGAATAGATAGTGCACCTGTGTATTGCACACACTTGTGTGCAATACACAGCTGTGAGATTGACTGACATAGCCGAAATTCGGCTAGCAAGGATTTGTTAAAATGAAACAGCAAGTGAAATAAAGATATTTTATTAGAGGCACATAGAAATGCGGCCCTACACCGCCGTACAGATGTATTTACACACATTAGCTAATACAATATTAGTGCTAACGCTACGCGACAGTTGAAGCCATCGGTGACTAGGTTACGAACTGCTGATTAATATCGAATGTGTCCCTGGAATTGCTTAAAATAAAACTTGTGTGGAAATTGTATTTTGGTAGTTTATCGAGTGTTAAAATGTCGATATTATAAAAATAGACCATTTTAATTATCTGTCTATGAAAACAATTAAAAATGTGTATTTCTGTGAAATTAAAAAATAATATAATAAGTAATAAAATCCCAAATACAATTCTCACAAGTAACGAAAGCTTAAAATACGAAAATAGCCTAATTTGTATCATGACCATTAAAATTACAAACACATTAAAAAGTGCCATTAAAATTATTTTATCACTAATTAAAAATATCTCTAAAATAACGCATTCGTAAGCTCATCACATAAATTAGCACAATGTTGCAAGTGTAAAAAATATTAAAAATTGTTAAGTGTTGCCATAAAAGCGCTATGTATCGTAGACGGACTTCACGCCTTAACCCCAAGTGGGTAAAATCTGGCCGGAACCACATTCAAATTCGTGAAAAGGCGAAACTTATGTGTTGCACACAAATTACTAATAAATAATTGGATATATTATCTTCAACACCTTCATTTATAAACATTGATGTAAAGCAATTGGAAATTTACAGTGAAATATTCCGTACATAAACCTGACCTTAACTTGAGGGGATCCTTAACAGGTAAAAACCATCATTATGACGCCACACCGTACGGGTTAAATAAAAATGAAATTAGTAGCGAAGTTTATAAAATTTAGCACCCATACATAAGATTCATTTGAATATTCGCTTCTCGTAATCAGTCCACTTTACGCTATGTATCAAAAAGTATTCAGATAACGCCAACGTTTATAAATAAAGCCAACTACCCTCCGATCACAACCGTGCACCATTCAAGTCTTCGTGACATTGACACTTTTGGATTCTGTAAGTATATTCAGGAAATATGCAAGAGGTTAAAGTAATTTAGTCTTTATTACATTTTATTATTTCCATTGTATGTAAAATTCTTTAAGACAATAAATTTTGTCATACAGAATCCAAAAAGTATCAAAACTACCCACACTAATCAATGTGAACAATAAGACAATACAAAATATATCGCAATGATAGCAATTAACATCGATCGAGTATATACATTGTAGGCATCCTTTAGGCCTTGTTATATGTGGCCGTGCGGCATTCGATTATACAAGTTTAGATGCGTTTGTACACAATTTTGTTTTGGCTGCCTTGCAAGGGACATTCATAACTGCACCTTGCGTACTTTGAAGGCGAGATATTAAAACCAAACATTTCCCTCGCAAAGCTGCTTACTCAAATTTGATTCGTAATTAAATGCTCGTATAAAATATGTGATTTTAACAATCAAAAATTGCATAAAGGAACCTGAAATAGTATTTTATATCTCCACATGGATCTAAATAGAGTTGAATATAGATCAAATGAAATAACCAAAACCGACCATTTCAGGTCCTTTTTGCTGCCTACAAAATGAGAGCAATTTGAAGATGTATTAGTTGAGAAGTGCAGCAGTCCGTTCAGTCCCGCAGCCACTGCATGACGGCGGTGTCGAGGCCGCCGGCGGACAGCAGGCGCGAGTCGTCCGCCGCGAACCGCACGCAGGTGACGTGCGAGCTGTGGCCGCCGTACTGGTGGCACAGCGACTGCACACAACAACCTTTACTGCTCTAGTGCCTGGCACTGTTATACACGAACGAATTACATTCAAAAGAGCGAGCCTATCCAAAAGGCCGGCATCGCATCTCTGTCTCCTGGTATTGCAGATGTTCATGAGCGGCGGTGATCACTTACTAAAAAATGAACTGTATGTCCTATATCATAATAAATCACTGTTTCTAATGATATAAATTAAAATAAAATAAATTATACTTCATATTTGAACAGTACGTTATCTTAACTTTGGTAGTTTTAGATTTTTTATAATGTGGATATTGTATCAATAATATCAATGAATATGCCACTAAAATTATTGATTCTTTGCATCTCCTTAAAAACACACTTTATTTTGCCAAAAACACCATTAGACACAAATAGACAAAATAGTAAGTAAGCTTTTGGTAGTTTTAAATTTTTAAAAAGATATATTTTTTTTATACCTATATATTATTCATAAATCTACATATTACCGCCATAATTCGAGGACTAAAATTGTATGGAACGAATGCTCAAGACTGTTTGCTCGGAGGAAGATGCTAAATAAGTATACCGGTTGTAACAACAAGAATAAATGGTTTATTCAACATGCGTAATTTTTTTCATGTCTACTCCACTTTGGATTGATACAAGGACAAGTAAAAGATGATGCTATAATAGTTGAATATTGTCGGTTGGTTTACCTTGGGTTGGGTGACGGGATACGCGAAGAGCTTCACTTTGCCGAAGTCATCACCAGTCGCCACCAACCGGCTGTCATGGGATCTGCAGCAGAGAGAAGACGTGAGAGATGGTGAGCGACCGACTCGTACATATAAAGCTGTCATCCGTTCTGTGTTCAAGTGAATATATCCAGGTTCAAACAGGCCGGCATAATTGTGTTGACTGGCAAGAAGCGATCATCTTTTATCAATTGACAATATCTGGACTCCATTTACCACGAGGTACAGTGAGATCGCATCTAAGTGTCCTAAACAAATTCAGGAATTCTTTAAAAATACCATTTTTCTCTGAAGAACATAAATTATGCTATTCCATTATGTTCGCTTTCTGGAAAAACGTTTCTTGGCACCGGACAGCATTTTAAGGGGAGTTGTAACAAAATGTCTAAAATATATTTTTTAAATGCTAGGGAGGGGCGCCACGTTGTCGCTTTTTTGTTTTGCTAAAATGGTGTTTTTTTATATCTCGGCCGGTGTCTCAGGGCGCCAAATTTTGGGTCAATCCATGCCGGTAAAACCCACGCTACCCACTGATGAGAATGTAAACGTTACTAGAGTATGATGAGTGTTCCCCTACCTGGTGCAGGAGTTGATGTCGGTGCCGTCCGCGTTCTCGGGCCACACGCCGATGGTGTTGTAGGTGATGGGACACGTGTTGGTGCTCCACGTCACGTCGCGGACACTCGTCGCCGACGTCACCTGACGACACGTCGTCGCGTTCCCTGAGGGAGAAGTTACGTTTGTAAAGATTTCTTGCATCATGTGACCTTCTGCGAGTCGCTTTTTATTAAATCGTATATATGTCACATTTCTCCATCAGTATTTTTTAAACTCCAATTTTATGCATTTTTTTTTTATTTCTTTGAATGATGAGCTTGCCCTTCGCCTGATAGTAAGCGATACGACCGCTCATAAACAGCGGAAAAATCATCCAAAACTTTGAATTACCAAATAGTGTTTGGTATTCCACTACGCTCGCCATTCTGAGACATGAGATGTTAAGTGTCATTATGTCCAGCAGTTACACTGGTTACAGTGTCCTGCAAACCGGAACACAATAGTGACTACACACTGCTGCTTGGCGGCAGAAATAGACATTGCGGTGGTTCCTATCCAGGCGAACTCTCACATATGAGAGACCCACCACCAGTCATAAATTTTTGCATTGTAAGTTATAAGGACATGTGACATTCGTCTCAGCATAGCAATTCATACTCTCCGGAGTAAGTTATAGAGTCTCGAATCATTACTTACAAAACAGTAGCTCGTAATCGCCGGAGTTGCTGCGGATGTACTGGCTGTCTTCGGACCAATCCAGGTGCGTGATATAACTTGAGTGACCCTGTTCATATAGTTATTGCATTAGATAATTTATCGAACTTGTTTTTACAGCAAAAAGCATTACTGAAAAAGCTATAGCAACGATTCTATTATAATTATTGATTATAAATAAAAATATAAAATGCTTTTTTCATCACAGGCAAACATAGTTGCACTTATGATAAGTCGAAGTAAGTTGAGAATATGTAATTATTATTTAAACAAAGTCGCTTATATTTAAAAACACTTTATATTAATAAAATAAATGAAAGACTACAAAGTAAACAAAAAAGTCAGCTCGGGCTGGCAGGATTTATTTATATATAAAGTAGTACTACGATTATTGCATCATTATTAATTTGGAATAATGGTTAACATTACTGATTATTAAAAACATATAATTGAACTCAAATAGCATTAAATTATTCCAAGTTAAAACATACAAATTTAAACATTATCATGTTCGTCATACATGAATCTAGACAATTTTAACCAATGATTGTGTTAATAGTTTAGATTGGAACTTTAATTTCTTATAAAAGTCACCACAATGAATATAATGCGGTATGTCATTATTCCATCTTTCTATGCGCTACTACCAGCAAAATAAATTAAAAAGGCGTTACAAAAGATTTTACAAAGCTGAGCTTAATTATTTACGACCTAAGAAATAATTCTATAGGAAATATAGCGAAACATTACTATCTAATTGTGGAAAACATTTCATAGTAAATTATTAATTTTGATTGAATTTTAGTATGTTATGAACAAATTTGTCTGTCTGTCTTTGTACTGTAGAAAAATAATATATTTAATTAAATAACTTAATAATTATATTTTGACCAAATAAAATAAAAATATTTTGACTAAATAAAATTAAAATATACTGTATAAAATAAAACATCGAGTTTTAACTTTCATCCAAATATCTTGATTTAAGATACTCTATTCCTTCCACAAAATAATATCTATATAATAAGCTTCAATTACTAAAGATTGTTTTAACTACATATCAATAACAAGCTAAATTATATAATTTCAGTAAAAAATACTGAAGCTAATCTATCTATATATAATATTATCTACGTATAATATTAACTAACTACAATATTATTTAGTTATAACATGCAGAGGTTAGTTTGTTACCCTTCTACGCTTTTTCTCCGTGCACTAGAAATGCGTGAAATGTTCAATACAGTTAGAATATGTTCTGGAATGTTCTAACAGTAGTCAGGGGTGTTGGAATAATTCTATGTTGTGTTACAGGTTTGAAGTAAATTACATGTTCCTGGAATTAAGTAACTAATAGATTGTTTATTTAATAGGTTAATTGTTGATACTAATAAAATAATGAAATTAACGAAAAAGCTAATAGTTTGGGCAGCTCAAGTCATAATTAAGTTAATAAAAAAATATGTAATACAGACTATTTTGATATATTATAAGTGACAAAGTTTTTGAAGACTTAGTTTGGGATATTTTTTATTATAAGTAAACACAAATTGACGAATGGGTAATATAGTATTAATAATCGCAAGGACGAACACAGCAGGACAATTATCTTGAAAAGCGACTCACACGGATAGAACCTTAAAGACCATAGTTAATAAGTCGTTTTTAGTATAACAACTATAACTGCCTGGTGTAGTTGTATTGCGTACGTAAAACACCGTTCCGAGGTTCGGCTCAGGGTCGGGCAGTGTTGTAGTTGAGTTCAATATCAGTCCAGAGTCTAGAATATGTAGTCGATATGGCGACAGGCTTGCCCCCTATCACACAGCGGTAGGAAGTGCACTACTTCCACTCCTATCTACCCTTTAGAGGGTAAAGGCGTGATGTATGTACTGACCAGGCATTTCCCGAGTCTGCTGTAGCGGCTGCCGTTGTCGTCGACGCGGTACACGTAGATGAAGTTGTCCCGCGACCCCAGCGCCACCATCTTGTTGTCCGGCGAATATTGGATCGTTTGGATCGGCTCCGATCTGCAAAGTATTATTAGGTTTACGTAGTGTAATGTTTATTTCAGACGCTAAGGTAATTGTGTTTTTGTTTGAATGATATCGGGAGTAATAGGCAATATGAGACTTAACAGTTTAGTTCGGGAATAGACTTTAAAACAAACAAAAGTTGCAAACAAAATCTTGTTTCAAATACTAAATACTATTAGAGGCTATCAAAAATATCTCCTTCAGTAGCCTACAAATACTCAAGCTATGAATAAAATTTAGTTTCGAATATCTAATAATGTTAGAGGCTATAGAAAATATCTCCATTAGTGATTAGATCTCACGGTTGAGCTTTCTAGTAGAGACTTAACACCCATCACTACAATATCTGTAAGTGAGGATCAGTAGTGGCACGTATTTTATAACACCGAGCAGTGAAGCTTGGCAAGTCTTAGGAAAAACTAATTTGTTTTTATCCCGCAATGAAATTAAACAAATAGAAAGATAGGGAATGAGTTGAAAATATTAATAAAGTCCACTTCCCTCCATAGTAAAGCGGGAGTCAAAATATGAAGTAAGGAGACATTTCAACCTCAGTAGGAGACAAAATAGAGAATTAAGGAGGCATTTTACCCTCAAGTATGGGGAGGTCGGCGGTCTATAGCGGCGATAGCCTAGTTGGGTGTGGAACGGACTGCCAAGACGAATGTCCGCAGGTTCAAATCCCAAGGGCCACACCTCTGATTTTTCTAACAAATTATGTGTGTATTCTTTGTGAATTATCGTTCGCTTTAACGGTGAAGGAAAACATCGTGAGGAAACCTGCACATCCGAGAAGTTCTCTATAGGAATTTAGAAGGTGTGTGAAGTCTACCAATCCGCACTAGGCCAGTGTGGTGGGCTAAGGCCTAATCCCTCTCAGTAGTAGAGGAGGCCCGTGCCCAACAGTGGGACAGTATATAATACAGGGCTGATATTATTATATATAGGCAGGTGTCAGTATACGCACCCGTCGTGGTGTTGCGTGAGCAGCTCGCGCGAGTGCGGGTCGTACACCATCCACTTGCCCGACAGGCAGCCCACGGCGATCACGCCGCCGTCCGTCGACCACGCGCAACACTGTGCACGCTCCTGCACACAACACACTACTTCAGGCAAGGTTTGCATTACTTCACCGATCCAACATCTACTTTATATATAAAACGATAAGTATATTGGCTAAAAGACGGCCGGAGAAATATATCGCCAAATACACCTATTGCCACGCTCCTGCGCAACACACTACTTCAAGCAAGGTTTGCATTACTTCACCAGACCAACATCAACATACATATAAAAACAATGAGTCGATATTAACTAAAAGACGACAGGGGAAATATATCGACAAATACACGTACAAAACCACATACATTACATAGCATCATCAAAATAATACCCATTAGTGTACCCACATTTCAAAAAATTTAATGAGTCATAAGCTACCTCAATATCCTTGCTCCAGACGGTGGAGTGGCTGAGTCCGTCCCACAGTTGCAGCAGTCGGTCCCAGCCCGCCGTCACGAACTGCGGCAGCGTTGGGTGACAAGCCAGGCCCCACAGCTCATCCACGTGACCTACATATCATAATATTTATAATAATTTGTATCATTGCAAATACCTCTAGTAAATGTAGATTATGTTTAATGTATTTGTAATAAATTTTAGTTATTGAGAGGATAGGGATAGCTGAGATCCTGCTCGAAGGACCAAC